>NW_028328086.1:0-51956 GCF_054136105.1 Typopeltis vanoorti
ATTGCGATCATGCCGCCATAACAAAATTCAACACATACAATCATATGGACAACCCCAGATCTAATTAACACTTTAGTTAACCCTATATTAGTCTGAATACGCTATATGCTGTAGCACAAGGATATATGTGATCAATTCACTCTATTTAACTATCTAAATCTATGTAGATTAAACTATCCTTTCACTGCACTAATACATAACGTTGACATTTAAAACTTTCCTATAAGTTACAATACACATGCATAAATCTCAGGACACTTGAATAGTTATATAATTAATACTAACAATCATACTCTCATTACAATCAGTCATGTACTATACTCCTAGTATAATTTTCCTTAGTCTCTTCAACTGTTCAGTAATAGAACAATGATTACAATTAACATGAGATTTTTTTTACAGTACCTTTTGACTTGGGTTTTCTATATTGGCCTCTACCGTTTTTCCGATTGTACTAACCTGGGATGAACTCCTCTATAATCTGTCACTCCAAAGTTCTTTTGGCATTAAACTGGGATTTGGCGATCTTAACTTTTCGTACTTGAATTAAGGACACACTTAGAATCATCTATACAATGGCTGTGAAACTCATCACGTGGGCACTGATTTCTTTATAGATTTCCTCCTTTCGTTGTTGTCACTGGATGATGAAACACATATACAATACCTTCCTTCCTTCAGCTAAATGGCATTCCTCGTTTCTTACCATGGGAATACGGAATCGAAATCCCTCTCACTTTTGTTTCCTTGTTGTGTCGGACGGAGATTAACTCCAACCCCGCCACTCAGGAAAACCGCTTGAAGAAACTATCCGGGAAAAAGCCCCATGGGGGGGGGATTCTAACCCTTTTATACCTTGACCCCTAATGGCACCTTCTTCAATTTCTTTTCTCCGCCCTTTACTGGATTCGACTTCACCTACCAATTAGGGTGGCGTGTTTTTGCCCAATATCCTGCGGTCGGCGAGCACGTGACGACATCTCAATTCGGGAATTGACTCTGAGCGATAGTCTTTTGCTAGCCTGAAATTAATCCCCCTTCCAAAATTTTCTAAGAATTTACTTAATATTTTAATCTCTCATTTCAAGTGTTAAAACTAGCCTCTCACATACAATTTCTTATGACTAATCTTTTCTGTCTTACTAAACTAATTTTTTTATATCACAACTGTAATATATTCCTTCTTTTATTATTTATAGAAAATAAAATAAAACAGGGGTTTTATTTTATTTTCTCTTCATGTTACATCATGATAACTGAAAATTCCACATAGTGAAGGTATCAGGGTGTAACAATATCATTTTGTCACACTTTGAAACTGCATCAACGGCATTTTTGCATGGAGCTATTGCAAACGGTTTTTCAAATTTCTCATTCCACAACTTGAATTCGGCGTTCAAAATTGCTGGATTTGTATAAGGCAAATCACCGGCATAAAATTCACACAACTGACGAAAATATTCTACTGCACTTGCTAGTGGAGCATCTTTTCCATTTGGTAGAAGAGAAAAAAAAAAAAAATCAAAATGTTGCGGTGCCGAGTGAAACGTTCCTGAAGTTGAGTCAATATTTGATCAATAAAAGGAATGAAAATAGTTCTCCTGAAATACTCTTCTACAGAATCAGCTGGAACATTGGACCTTAATGTTTGTTTTGATGTAGTCCTTGGCTTTTAATGTCAATATTAAAATTATTGGCTTTTATACATGCTTCATCGTAAATATCTTTAAATGAAAAATCTGGTATTTCACGAATGGTATTTAATTGAGCCACAACATCAACAAAATTTAGGGAAATTAAGAGGTCACTGTCAAATTTTTGTATTATTTTAGACAATGGTAAGGTGTACGCAAATATTTTTTGCAAGCTAAATAAAGATATAAAACCAATTCACACAATGAATTATTCAAAAGTTTTGAGTTAGAGGACGAGTCGCTGTCTTCCCAAGAAATGATTGTTTCAAGACTATGAATCACTGCATCATATAATTTCACCATGGTGATGATGGCTTCATGGCGTACCACCCACCTAGTCGGGCAAACTTGGCGTAATTTCTGTCACTTAGCATCCGGAGTATATTTATCAATGTTGTCAACAAGGACGTCCTGTCCCTTAGGGGTATTGAAGAAATTGTGTACCTTTTCAATTATGCCAATGCAATTTCTTATTTCAATCACAGATACAGCATTTCCAATTGCCAAATTCAAACTATGTGATGCACAATTAACATATAATGCTTGTGGATATATAGCTGATATGTGAGGTTGGACACCATTAAACTTTCCGCTCATTGATGCGGCACCGTCGTAACCTTGCCCATGTAAAATGACAAATCGATGCCATAATTATTTAAGCTTTATAATATTTTGTCGGATAAGTTTTTTTCTGTAGTACTTGTTACAGGAACAAATTGTAAAAATTGTTCACAATTTTTTTTTTTTTTTTTTTCATTTTCTTCGTCTATATACTTGGCACACAAGGAAAGATGTTCGGTGGTAGAAATGTCACAAGTTTCATCGGCAAGAATTGAAAAACATTTTGCCGAATTAATTTTCTTTTCGACCAAACGGTTCAAAATGATTTCATTACATGCATTTACAATTTGATTTTGTATATACCAGCTAATGTAGGTAGCGTTTTTGGCAGCATGTTTAAAATGTTCAGCCAAGTTTTTGTCGCCCGCATCGATTCTCGTTCTTAAAAGTTCGAAAATTGCCTTCATTGGCGATTGGCTCCTGTTCAAATGAAAATTCTCCATAATCACGATGTCCTCTCAAGGGTATATTTTGCCTACCACATAAAATTACTGTTTTTATAATCGGCTCTAATCGTTATCGATTAACTGTAGCTTGTGATGCACTTCTACATCAATTTGTCGATTGATTGGAATACGTTTTCCATCTCGAATATTATCTAGCCTTTCTTAAGTCATAACAGCCGCTATATGATATTTTGTTTTTTGATGATTAGTAAATTTTTCAATGGCTTTCTTCCATTATTATAACCTTGCGTAACTAACTGCCCAGGTACTTCAGATTTAGATTTTCCAACATTAGCAGGTGCGAAAAAAAAAAAAAAAAAAATTACAGTACGCACTATTTGCAACTTGAGAGTACACAAGCCATGTACATTTTCAAACCATGTGTATTGAAAATTTCGTTTGTGAATTGCAGCACAGGTTGCTGGAAAATTAAAATTTGGTTCTGGTTTCCACAACTTTTAAATTATCGGCAGAATTAAATGTTTGTTCTTTCAAAACTGCGATGTCGTAAGAATTATTAATAACTAAGGAAGTACTTTCTTCTGGATAATTCGATGGTTTTGTCAGACCTACGACTGGGGAAACCGAATCCAAATCGGTATTGACAATATTAATAGCGCCAACATTGCTACTAACATTTGAATCATCCTTTTTTGGTGTTTTTGAAATAGTTCAATAAAATACTCTGCTTACGTTTTTCAGCCATAATTTGAAGCACAAAAAACAAAATAAAATCTTTTACAAATTTAACTTTAAAATTTTAACTTTAACTTACCTTAGATGTTATTGAAGAATTAACGTACGGTAAGGTTACGCTACAGAGATAGAAAGAAGTTTAAAGTTCAAGACATGCTTTTCAACAAAGTCAATGCAAAATAGCACAGAATACGAGGGTATCGCACACGACCAATATCTGAGCATCTGCAATGATTCGCCAATACATGATACCATGGCCCCCACAAGGGTAGGGCTGACAGGGCTCGTCATTCCTACCCTTGTGGGAGGGTAGGGCTGACGACGCTCCCTACCCGTCAGTAGGGAGCGTCGACTTGTTGAGTCGGGCAGTTAAGTGAGACTAACAAAAGACAAAAAGAAACTTTATAAAATAAGAATGGATATGTGCTGATAGGGGCTACTAGATTTTGCAATCGTTTCCAACCCATTATCCATCTTTTCAGACTTATGGTTACGCTTCTGAACTTCCCATTTCAAAGGATTTACTTTAGTTTTCGTTTTTTCGTTCGCCCGTCTCGCTTTCTATGCACGCCGTCGTTTCAATGCCGACGCTGCCTCGATGTTAACAGCACACTACCCTACCGCTACGGATGCTGAGAGAATTTTATTTTATTCATAAAAGAGAAAGCTTTATTTGATAGTTTTAATTGACTTACTTGATTTCAAGAAACTGAAAATTTTCTACAAAATTCTTTATTTGAGAAGAATTTGTCTTATTTGAATTAAAATTTTGCTAGTTAGCAAGTAAAAGAAAATATAAAGCTTTTTTAGTTATGATTTTTTTGTATGAAACAAACCTAATTTTTTTTCCAGATCATACAAATTTGAGATATTAAAAATATTTAAAGAAATTGCTCTCAAGCAAGCAAAGACGTTCTAGTTAAAATAAAATCCCAATGTCTGATTCAAAGTACAAACATAAGTCCGGAGTTCAGAAGAGGAAACTTAAATCCGAGAGAGAGAATCGAAAGTATCACGATTTAATTCATAACCAAATTTTTAAAATCAGAAAATGAAAAGGACATAGTTCCCAGTACTGATCATAGTGAAGGTGGTGATAATGTTTGTGACATTGAAATCCAAACGGAATATCAGTGTCAAATCGAAACTCATAAAGCAGTCGAAAGTCCAGCGACTGTTACATGTGAACCTCTTGCAACGGAAGAAAAGGCCACAAGTGAAAAACCTGCAGGAGGAGTGACTATGGAAGAATACGATACAGTTGATGCTTCAGTTGCTGGCCCTGTTGAAAAATCTGATATAAAATATGATGACCCTAGTATTTGGCTTAGAGTAATCTCAAACAACATGCGGCAAGAGACAGTACGAACTATCAGCTTTCAAGAATTCCAAAAGATTTATAAGGAATTGCCAAGAGATCTTAATGGTATAAAATTCCAAGATTTTCTATATACGAAAACGAAAGATGAAACAACAAGAGAACATTTTCCAAGAGAATGGTTGTGTGTATCGAAAGAAAATCTTTGTCTACCATGTCGTATTTTTTGCGACTCTAATAACAAAAACTTAAGCAGCTTAGCCCAAGAAGGATTTTCGCCTAGAAATAAGCATTGGAAAAAGTTGTATGGTATGTTGCCTCTTCACGAAAATAGTGCAGAGCACAGAAAACAACATCTGGCTTGGAAATCCCTTTTGCATGTCATTGAAAGGACATGGAATCGATAAAGACTTACAACTACAAATTCAATGTGAAACAAATAAGTGGAGAGCACGTCTGCAATGGATTGTAGATGTAACGTTATTTTTATCATCCAGAGGTTTAGCATTTCAAGGAGAGAATTCCCAGATGTTCATAATGGGAATTTCTTAGGTATATTAGATATAGCCAAGAACGACTTAATCCCCTAGCAATTTTGTGCATCGAAAATGATTTGGCTAAGCTTTTGTGTTATCATTTAAACTAATTGATGCTAAACCCTGTAGAGCAGTGTGTTGTCCTTAACCCGAGCGACAGGTAGGGGACCTGCCAAAAATCCTGGCCCGGGGGCCCTCTTCGGGATATGGGGCCCTGCATGATACCAATGATCCTCTCTGGCCTGGACAGAGAGGATCATTGGTATCATGCATCTCACCCTTTCTAAGCCCAAGGACAAGTAAAATGCCTAAAACAAATCTATGGACCACTAAGTTATGTAATTTTTTTAAAAACGTATGTGGAGATTACCAACATGTGGGAAAAACTGTGCCATTTATAACATAATAAATCTCAAAGCATGTTTTGAATATATATGGAAACATAATTAACTTGGAAGTAAACGATTAAAAGTGTATCATCATCGAACGAAGTTTTAATTTTTATTAAACAAATGAATAATATGATATAATTATTTACTTTTAATGAGATGGATGAGCTTCTGGGCCTTGCAGAGTTGCTGGATATCTGGCTCAATATTGGTCAACTTCAGTCGAAGATCGGCACAAACGCACTAAGACGAATTCTGTATTTTGTTTTTATATTTGAAGGAGCGATGAAAATTCCTTCTCGCAAAGATAGGTTGTAGAAAACTGCATGACGATTTTCGATGCTTTTTCAGATAATTCGGAAAATCCATTTCTTGAGAGCTCAATTAGCTGTTCTTTCGGAAAATATGTTTCCAAATTCTGTTTCAGAGTTTCGAGGTGGACACAAACGCTTCCCCAGTGGTTAAATTCTAAACTAATAAGTTTCGGGACCCTATACAAAATAACCAATTGTATTTACCTTTTGAATGCTATCCGGAAAAGCTTCAAACATCCCTGTCCCTTTCATCACGCTTTCGTCATCAGGCTACTGTTGATATTGACTTTATTTACACATTCAAAACTGTAAACAATTGTTGAATAATAACACAATGATTTAGTTATAATTACCGTAAAGGTAGAAAAGTCACAAAACAGAAAAATATTCCTACAAAATAACCAATTGTATTTACCTTTGAATGAGATCGACTGGTCGAGTGTCCAGCAAGTTAGCAAATCTTTCTTTTCGTTCAGCGTATTAATATTATCGCATTGCAATTGATGGGAATTCTATGTTTCTGTGGATTCGTTACAGGCCTCTTTCTCTTCGGAAACTACACACAACCTGTCATTACAAACTCGTTTTTTATTATCCCTGTCATCCGAGCCATTTTTCCGTTTAAAGAAGGTGCCAATGTACTTATCCATAGTTGAAATACCGTACTTACTCGAATATAACTCGCACCCCTGATTTTACTTTTCGAAAAAAAAGAAATTAAAAAGTTTCGCATATACTTCGAATGAAAAAGGCTGAAACACGTTCAGAGCGAGGCAATAGTATCTTGCTCCCGTGGTAATCAACACGCTCTCCCCAATAGCCACTATATTGCAGAGGCAAGAAACACAAGTACTTTTATTATGTCAGTGAATAAGGTACTAGCAGTCTGTGTAATATATTTCTCAAATAGTGCAATGAGAGACAACTGGAATAAAAACGACTCTAATTAATAAATCACATCCTTTCATACAGAAACTATGCTGTATAGACTCAAGCAAAACCATATATTGCACCTGCAAACACAGTATCTAACTAAAAACTATTGTCATTAATTAGATGTGAGTTCGCCAGCCCCGAAGCAGCAATAAAGTTCAACCGAAGGTGTTAAAATTCGTAAACGTGTTAAAACTAAGAAATATATATATATATAGTTGTTATCGCATCGCAGTTTCACATATGGAATTCGGTTGAAGAGAGTTAGCATTTCAACTTAACTGGCAGCTTGCTTTTGTCTTTCAGTCGCGAGATTTCCTAAAAATATAAAAATACTGGGGTTAACTCACAACACTGTTCAAGTATTACATAGCACTTCTGAAGATATATTGAGCCTTGGTTGAAGGAGGAAAAACCCTTCAACAATAAAAATAAAATCAATAAACAACAAGCAATTGGTTGAAATGTGGTCATGTGGACAACACATGTTCACTTCATATCTGACAAAACAGCAAGGGAAAGTGGAAGCAATAAAACCATATGGTTATTCACTTAACCCCCCCCCTTTTATTGCTCGTCATTCTGCCGCTATTTTTATTAATTTTTTTTAAGTATCCATTTTATTTTAATAATTTTTACTTACTTATTCATTTTAATTTGCTTTGTTTGGATAATTAAAATATATAGAATTATTTGGTTAATTTAAGTCTGCCTGTGGACCACCTGTCCCATCGTCGCGGATCACAGGTTGAGAAATACTGCCATAGGGTACTCTCACCTTATGTGATCCCCTAATTCGTAAGTAGTATAGAAATAGAAGACATGAGACAACATAAACAAACAAAAAAAAAAATGAATTTCAATTAGGAAAAGTATTTTGGAAAATTTTTTAGTGTTTTTTAACTTTTCCTTTTTTTGGGGGGGGGTAACCCCTTGTCCTCCCTCCCTTCCTGGGTGCACCACTGCCCCAAGGAGTCCAAAGACTCATCGAGGAAGGCCACTACTCTACATCTATTGCTTTAGGAATAAAGCAATAGATGTAGCTTTAGGAATAATAGCTTTACGAATAAAGCAAGATGCTTTCATTTTTCCCGCTGTTAGGGATACAGTGAGGGAAAAATTTTATGAGTAGTTTGCTCGCCCTGATATGGACATGGGGATTGCCTATCGCTATAGGAAATTAAAATGGCTTTTGGTCTTCTATGTTTGAATAGATCCGTTGCATCGTAGGTTACAACTTGCTGAACCAGATCATTGGGGTGTATGGACATTTTTAGGAAAAGCTCTGTTGCTAAAGATTGTACGAAAGAGAAGATATAATGAATATTTGTATCTCGATGAAGTTGATTGTCTCTGACGAACCATGAAGTGTTCAGAATCATTCGTAAGCACTTGTCTTGTACACGTTGCAATTTGAGAATAAATCCAGGCTGCAAAGGCGTCAGTGAATATGGAACGAATCGTCAGCTGGTATAGAAGCACTTTGATTTTGATGTTTAGCTTGCTGTTCCTATTAATTAGGTGGGTAGAACAGGGCGATAGCTTTCGATTCCTTTGCACACGAGGTCTTGATGTGATGGTTAAAAGTTAATTATTTTCCAAAAGAGCTCTGCTCTTTTGGAGATTTACTTGTAATCTCCATTTGGAGAACCATTGCTCTAGCCTTAGGTTTTCTTGACGATTTTTGGTAACAAGGTGTGGCCGAAGAGATCTGACTAATATTGCTGTATCGGCCACATAGAGGGCCATGATGACATTGGATTGTGCGGAATATGTGAAATATACAGTATATTGAAAAAGTATCGGAGCCAGTAAGGAACCCTGCTGAACTCCAGCTAGGATATGGCGATGGGTTGAAATCGTCCCGTTTATCTTGACTTGCATGCGTCTGTCCAGGAGATAAGATTTAATTAGGTGTATCATTTTCATTGAGATGCCAGCTGAAATGAGTTTGTGAAGCAATCCAAAGTGGCATAGCTTGTTAAAAGGCTTGGCTAAGTAGAGAAAAACAGTTCCAGTATATTGATGCCAATTGTAGGCGGTAGTAATGTACTAGACCAATCTGAGGATTTGTTGAGTAGTGCTGTGGTGTTGCCGAGAACCAAATTATTCTTCTGGAGGAATGTTTAGTTTATTTACTGAAGCTTGAAGCCTGAAAAGGATGACTTTCTCTGCCATCTTACCGGAGTTACAGATGAGGCTAATGGGACAATTTTCAGGCAGGTGTGGGTCCTTGCCTGGCTTATGTATTGAGATTACGTTTGCAAGTTTCCAGGTGGATGGAAAGTAATGAAGGCTTAAGATTGCATTTATTATATTGGTCAGGTGCACTACAGTTTTTCGGGGCAGTAACTTGATCACTTTGTTTGTGATGCCATCCGGACCAAGAGGTTTTTTATTCCTTAAATTCTTTATATCATAAATTTCCGCTAGTCATGTGGGTAAGATTTGGTCAGCACATGTAATAGGGAGTTTAATCAGTATTTGACTTGTCTTTGAATTTTATACAAAGAAGTTTTCATACGCAGGCTTGCACTGCTTTTCTAAATTTTTAGCTATGGCTAAAATTGTATTTTGTAGAACATGGTACTGCATCACTTTAAGAACTTTTTTTTTTTTTTTAGATGCCCAGGTGGATTAATGGGAACATCTTGTCTGATTATTTCTGACACAATATGATGCGCTGTCCACATTGACTTTTTTCTTCTTCTTTGTAGTAGTACATGTATACACAGAATTATCCGTTCCCTTGTGCAGCTGTCAGCTTTTCATTAGTTGAGACGTTTGCCACATGCTTTTGCTAATGACAGTTCGATAGACTTGATAACCCCAAACTTTGACGGTGTGTACGCATTCCACTTCTGTCACGTGTGTTGGATTTTTTGTTTGAAGCTGCATTTTGCTCGCAATCAGTTACAATCTTGGATTTCTGTGAATTTCATTAATTTTGGTAGACTACCAAGGGAGGTTGCAAGTCAGTTTTTAAAAGGAAACACAACTCAAGGAAAAGAAAGCAGACGAAAGCAAATATGTTGAAAGTTACGAGTAGAGTAAACTCGTACAGCAGAATTTCTACGAAATATGTTACAGGTAATAAACTTATATAAACAGATCAATGCGATAAACATCTTAAATTTGTAGCACCTTTAAATATTATAGTATTCTAAAATTATACCCTTTTGCATCTTATCTTCTGAGACATGGCACTGAGATTATTCTGAAAATCAACGTCTCTTTTTTGCGAACATCGTAAATTTTAAATTTTCGGGTTACTGCCCCGAAAATAATTACCATGTTTGGTGCAATATTTAGAACTAGATCTTGATCCATATCAGAATAGAATACTGCGTGGGATCTAGGTCGGTTCTGTGTGATGAAACGCCTGAATTTCATCACAGGCAAAATGTTTTGTTAATCATTTTGATGACAAATTAACCACCTCTAACGTTTTCTGGTTTTGAATCTCACCCGAGATTCAAAAGTTAATCGAACCATAAAACGTGATTCACCGTAATCCAGACAAGATTCTAACCCAGGGCATAAAAGCAAAGAGTTGGGTTAGGTCGGTTAGTTGAAATAAAAAGCAAGGCTATGCAGCCATACTGTGTATTCTCTGGCAGGTTTGCATGTTTTGAGGGAGAAATAAACCGAGCTTCCGGAAGATAAAACCCTGCCACAGCTGTATTACCACACCTTTAGATGAAAAGCCTTTCTTTTAAACTTCCAAAAGTCTTAGAATTCGAAAACTCAGATCTGTCCTACTGGAAGCGCACAAATGTTGCCCTGCTGAAGCACTCTGGGATACGTTTGTTGCGTGCGTAAGCACACACACACCAGTGAGTTATCACATGCATCACACTGCACTTGTCATGGAAATATTGCGCCATATCCAGCTTTTTTTTCCTCGTCTCAGACGATACGTTTTTATTCAGAAATAAAATTAGCTAACGCGTTTTGATTTCATTGTTCTTCCCTACATTTCAAAAGAATAAACATAGACTCCAATGCAAAATGAAACGATTTGAAAATATTGGCTCCCATGTAGCTCAGTAGATGTGACGTTTGCACACCACAGCGCTTGACCGCACGAAGGAAGATATTGGTTTCGAATCTGGTCGGCGACTAGAGGAAATTTTTCCAATCCTTTTTTCGACCGGTTCTCGAGTTAGTCGATCTCTGGCACGGGCAAGCGGGATTTTCATCCCCTAAACTCAAGAAAATCGATCGTAGAACTACTCTATTTCAGACATCAAATATATTGTTAGGGACCACCAGATGGCAGCACTTGTTGAGCTGCCTCTGCACTGTGTGCCGCTTAATTAGTGACAGCCTTGTGCCAGCCATCTCTGATTGGGTATCAGTGGAGATTGAACTGCCACTCAGTCTCCAAATGTTATATACGTCTAAAACGGCCTCGCCTACTCGTTATACGTGAATAAAAAGGCGTTGGCTGATTTTTTTTTGATTATTTTATTTATTTCAATGAATGAATGTCACTCCTTTAGTACTAATTTTTTGAAAATCAGTAGGTAGTGCGTCTTTAGTTTTCATCGTTACGTTATATTTGAGACCTACTTGATAATTACAAATTCTAATTATTTATTTATATGTAATCCCTGTGCAGTTTACTGTCGAGTGGCAGTTAAAAATCCGAATTCTTTTTTCGAGAGAAAGGCGTAAAGAGGATTAACCTTATAGTTCTTTTTTTTTTTATAAAGTAGGACAAATATGGATCGAATCTTCTAAACACTACCTAATCAGTAAAGGATGGCAAAAAATGGATAAGAACTAAAACTATTTTCAGAATTTCTTTCGTAAATATCAAAGACGATGCAAAGTTGTGAACTATCGAGACTAGAGCGGATAGATGGCTTTGCAAGAGGACTTGAATGTACTGGCTGAATGGGTAAATGAGTGGGGTTATCAATTCAGAGTTGTGAAGTGTAAGGTTTTGAAATTTGGGAAGTAAAAATGGGATGTAGAGTACACAATTGGTAGAAATATCTTGTAAGAGGTAGAGAAGATGAGAGAACTGGGAGTGATTGTGGACAAGGATCTAAAATTTCGGGGACATATTGCTAAAATTGAGGACAGCACAGCGGATAGTGGGAATGATGATAGAAGTAAGGATGTATAGTTTCATTGTACTGTATATAAGGCTCTGATCAGGCCACATAGAAATTATTCTGCACAGATTTGGTTACAAATTTTGAACAACTTCGGAAAAAGGAAGTTTTATCTGCTTTCAGGTGGAGTGTTTCTCCTAATGGGTGAATCTTTCATTTGTGTACTTCTAATAACCATTTACTGATTTAGTGTGCACTAATAGCATAGAGATCATTAACTCAACTCATTGCAGTTGGGAGAAGTCATTTGGGTCATGTGCTTCAAATGCTCGTTTTAGGACATTTACTTAATCAGACGATTATTGCAATGATACTGCACGTGATACTTGGTTGACACTGTGAAGCCTACCTGACATCGGATTTATAACGTAATGCATAAAGAAAATGCTTCCTTTCAGCGTATTTTGCAGGAAATGAGCAGAGGTCAATTCAGATATTTCGTATACCAGGATCCATGTCACGAGTTTCGCCAGTTCTTAGCACAACTGGAGCTCACCGGAGTAATTTGGTACGACGCACCTGATGTGGTGCGTCGGTTATATATTTTCCTGTTATAAAGAAACCTCTTTTCATGCTCTCTGATTGAGCGAGGGCTACTTATTAGCAAACGTCCAGAACACACTCCATTGGTTTGAAAAGCTACTCACAGACCAGATACAGCAATATGTTAGGTTCTAAACTCTGACAATTTTATGTTGAGTGCTGCCACGTGATCCATTTGCGCGCTTATACGAAAATTTGAATGTGTTCCGCATTCCAATCGAAAACGTTAGTTATGCAGATCGCCACAAGTTGATTAGTGTTAATTTGCAGTTGTAATCTCCAAAAGTCCGCGCGATTAGCCTAGTGACTTTGCGCTTCGCAGCCATATGCCTGGGGAAGGAGTGTCCTAGGTTCGATTCCCGTCGACGATGTGAGGAGCTTAAGGATCTTCCTCAGCCATAGCCAAGTTAGTCAGTCTTGGGCGTGGACAGCAGGTTTCTCCCCCACAGTTTATCTGGGGTTTTTCATCCCACAAGGGCAAACCGGCCCCGTGGTCACACAAACGGATACAGTCATGAATATCGCCTTTCGGGGATGCAGCAGAGGAGTAGCGAACCGGCTGCATTAATACGCCAGTAATCCCTCATTAGGAAGGGACTTAACCCATCCTAGAAGGATAGGATAGGAATCTTCAGAAACTGTATATATATATATATATATATATATATATATATATATATATATAAAGAGTAATCAAAATTTTTACAGATGTAAAATACATTGTGCGTCATGTGGAAGCGATATTTTTGATTAAGCGAAATACTTTAACTAGTACGATCTCTAATGACTGAATTTTATCACAAAATATTGCACACATATTTGCCTTAAAAAAATAAATAAGGGTTACCAGCAGGTGAGTCGATGTGTCCTAATCACTTCACAGGGGAAGTTTAGCGAACTGTTTTAATTTGCCTCGGATTTACTTTCTGTGAATTTACTTTGAAATTCTTTAACAGTGCAGTACAAATTTATGCCATCAGAAATGTCTTTTTGTATTTTAAAATGAATTTTAAAATACAAAATCCCTGAAGAGTGGAAATCATGACATTAAAAGAGAAACATGCAATTTTTAGCTTTCAAGAATGAAACTTGCTCAGAGTTTCGGTTGTAGCATTCTGCGATAAACACTTTTTTTTTTTTGAAGAACACATATAGAAAACACTACAGTGGCTTAAAAGTTATACACTATCTTGATAAAGTTGTAGGCTATCCATATTTAGTGTTATTTATACTTTTTATGGGACACATCAAGAAGATAATATGAAACTTCATACTGAATACGCGATATTAAGCTGATTCTTTATGCAGATTACATTATCCTCTTAAATAAATCTACCTAGTCCACTCTTGGGAAAAATTTGATATCATCAAAGGTTCGCCACCGAGAATGCATTTTGACATTTTTTTTTTTTTTTTTTTTTTTTGCTTCTCTACGACTGTGGCAACTATGAGGTAGAGATAAGAGTCACCTTCAATGTTACCAAAACACAATCATACCGTTCTTTGTTGTTTATTATGTAGGCTGATCATACGTACCGTTTTTTTTTTTTTTTTGATATTTCCCGGCCGCCCCGTCGTTTTAATAAAAATGTCAATTTTGTCCCGTTTTTAATGAAAACAATAAATATACTTCAATACTGGTCAATCATAAATTATTATTCATAACCTATAATCGTATATCGAGATCATAGATACCAGTAATTTGTATAACCATGGAGTCGCATTGTTCGACAACAAATATCGATATCTGCAGTGATTTATTCGGAGAAAATAAAAAATGCATGTTGGCAACACTTGCGCGTCTGTTCTGCTGTAGCGTTAGTTTTTGTTTTGGAAGGATGCTAAGGCTTAAAGCTTTAAGTCTTATTTTTTAAAAGTGTTAAGTCTATCCTTGCAATGTCAAAGAGGCAAAACTGCAGTTTTAATGACGATCTCCGAAGGAATTCAAATTTATTGAACTGGAAAAGCTGTGTAGCGATGGAACAAAAGTGATATGCCAACACTGTATCGTCCATTTTTTCGTTGTGCATAGAGGTAGAAGCGACATCAACCAACATCTACGTAGCCAGAAACATAACGCTGCTGAAAAGACTTTGGATTCAATAAGAAACATCAGCTATTTTATGGTGATATGTGATGGGATAGCGAAAGTCTTTTCAGCATCGTTATGTTTCTGGCTACGTAGATGTTGGTCGATGTCGCTTCTGCCTCCATGGGCAACGGGAAAATGGACAATACAATGCTGGCATACCACTTTTGTTTCATCGCTACACAGTTGTAGTCAGTTACGTAACGAGGGTATGAAGCACCTGTGGCAAGTGTTCAACTTGTCCCCCAACCCAAAAATGACAAGAATGTTCTATGTTTTGGGCCCCAAACCTAGTTGCGCCCGTCTCTTTTGCCACGCCCTCGTTACGGCACTGCTTGTAGTTTAATAAAATTTAAAATTTCAATAGCTTGTAGTTTAATAAAAGTTTCACTTAAGAAGTACAACACTTTTTAAATTTATTTTAAAATTGTCATTTCCATGTAGAAAGTCTAGAAATCTAGATATTGTACAGATAAAGAAGTGTTGGCATATTTATTTTTTCATTCATATATTTTTAAATCATTAACAAGAGTTCAATAAATGCATCAGTAGGATAACAATTGTATGTCTATTTTTTTCTTCTGCCGCTTTCCATCCGATGTTGGATCCAGGCCTCCTTCCCAGTTTTTTTCCTTTAGTTCACCACCTCATGGGAAGCCTTTGTAAATCATCCTTCCATCTTGTTCTTTGGAAACCTTCCCTTCTGTTGGTATTCATCCGCTCAGTGATTATGTCCGTCTTTCAACTGCTAATATGGTCGGCCCTGTTCTTTGGGCCACCCGCAATGTGTGTTCTTGTTTTTTAGTCGTTGCCCATGTCCACTTGCAGGTCAACGGTGGAATAACACACATCAAATAGCTTTCATTTTTAAACGCACAGGTACATCACCTAACAGATGCTCTTTACAGACAAAACACTTTGCTTCCTTCTGTGATTTTCCTATTTATTTCTTTCATCTTCTTTCCTTAAAACTAACTAAATGTCCGAGATAAATATAGTCATCAACAGTTTCAATAGGATTATTTGCTAATTTAGTTATGTTAATTCTAAACCCCCCCGTTTTTTTTTTCTAACTAAACAAAGTAACCTGAAATATGTATACCACTTAGATCTCTTGTATTGATGTTAATTCTAGTTTGTTTGTTTGTTTTTTTCGTGATAAATTCTTAAAGTAACA
This sequence comes from Typopeltis vanoorti, assembly GCF_054136105.1. Taxonomy (NCBI): domain Eukaryota; kingdom Metazoa; phylum Arthropoda; class Arachnida; order Uropygi; family Thelyphonidae; genus Typopeltis; species Typopeltis vanoorti. Next base: position 15,883 of record NW_028328086.1, read on the forward strand.
GAAACAGTAAACGGACATCATCTTCCTGTATATTTAGTGATCGTAGCAGAAAATAATTCTGATGATATCGGATCTCCTTGTTTCACTCATCAATGTTGAATTAATTTCTTTCTCTCATATTCTAACTTTATTATTATTACAACGTGACACCTACAGGGGGTTAAAGGACTCATCGTGGGACGGCGTTCTACTACCATCAACCGCCCAACATCAACAACTTTCGGTTCTGATATGCAGTTCCAAATATATTTTGTGGGATGACCTGTTTTCTTAAGTCGTTTATTATTTATTCCATTGCGATCGGTGTTTCTGATCCACCTCATCTAAATTTTGTAAAGGATCTGTATATGTATATGTTTCTACATTAGTATAAGACCCTATAAATAAAAAATTACTGCACATATTTATTTTTCTCTATGTATTGTATTATTCCTTGCTTATTTTTCAGTTTGGGAATATATTTTAATATATGTAATCCTCGTTTGTTCGTTTTAAATCATTTTTTATAAAAAAAAAATTATGTTTAGAATTGTTCTTCGATTATATTTTCGGATGCTTTTGATATCTAATGCTCGCATTTCTTCAAATTCCATATTGACTGTGCTACTCTCATATCTCCTCTTCCTTAATTCTCCCCTCTCTCAGCTTTTTTTAAATTATGAAATCAAGTGTTCGTAAAGTAAGTTTAAGGACTATGCCAATAGTCTATCCAAGTTAAAAACTACACGACTCAAACAATTAAAATTTGATGTTAATACAGGAAACAAAGAAAGCAATTAAACGCTGCTTTATCAACAATTCGATTCTTTGTTACATCATTTGCATATTTCAAATACCTGCTCATGTTCCAATTTCCTCACTCACTCTACTTAGAGACTCAAAGCTGTCACAAAGCGTTTTTATATTGCCTTATATTGAAAGCTGATATACTGATTTTTCTGCTGATATTGTGCCTTTTATTGACTTAACTGATTTCAGACTTTTATTGACTTGACTTAATTGATTTGACTGATTTTTACTGAATAATAAGACTGAAAAATGCAGAGGATGGCGTGTGCTCAATGTAAGTAAATTTATAAACTGCTATATTTAGATAGATATTAAACTTTCGTTATGTTTAAATTCAAGAGCGTATTTAGGCTTAATTATTGCAATGAGTAGGTTAAGTGACAGTAGTATTTCTGAACCAGAAACGTAGCTTTGTGGCAACGGTTCTGGTTTCATAATACTACATTGCCCAAAGAAACATCGCTATATGTTTGATTTTTATCACCGAGTACAGGATTTTTTTTAGCTGGTTCCCGTGTTAGTGAAGCTTTTATACAGAACTCGAGTTTGCAACTCTAATCCAACTTAGCTGTCGTTTACGGCTAAGGTCAGCCGATTTCCGATAAAGGCTAAAGGAATTTCCTGTTCTCTCTCTCTCTCTCTTTCGGGAATGAAAAGTGATGGAGAACTTATTCGATTGATTGCATGCATGTCTACTCAATGACCGCTTATAAATAACATTAAATTTCCTTTTTAAGCAACATTTGCAGTCTAACTATTCTACAGCAGATGCAGCAACCGAACTTCATCTGGAGATGCATTTATACTTCCATTATTAAATGCTTACTGTTTTGTGAGATATGATTACTATCGTAGTATATAATTGGAATATTATATCATCACATATTATTGTTCTTGCCATTAAAAACATCCTAAGTATAATAGATGATTGTGCCATCCAGAGTTGAATTTTGAATTAAAAAAGAATGCCCATTCTTCAGACATTCGTTTTTCAAATAACGAAACCACAAGAGGCGCGTATACGCGAATGATATGGCTATAAATCTGTAAAAGGGAAGGGAGAAAGACGATATTCAGTTTAATGTTAGATTATCAATAAGTTTTCTTTCTCTCTTTTTTCAAGTTAAAAAAAAAAGGGCGTGCAAATAATTAAATATTTTAATACATATGTATTAAATCTAATAAAACTGAATTTAAATAAAACATACGGAGAAGAGTTATACGGAAATGGCAATTCTATATAGTTCCTGATAAGTTGGGATTTTCATCCCGAAAAACAACAAACTGGCCAAAAGAGCGCATACAATAAACTTAGATAAAGATTGCAATCAGGAAAGCATGTGCTTCACCCCCCCCCCCGTTTCCCTTTCTTGCTATTGCGTATTAGTAATTTGATGCTAAGTCTCACGAGATTCCGGTCATCATTTCCAAAAATTATAAATGACAAAGCTGTGCATTATATTAACATTAAATTAATTCGAAATGTTTTAAATTATTTACAAAATCCATTTCAGCACATTTATATTTATGCAAATTAATAATATTCAGTTTCTTGATGTCACTTTTTTTCAGATAAAAAATCAGCTGTTTACTTCCTATTTTTTTTTCTCGTCTTTCCGCGTTACAGCGTACTTCTTATGTATATAAACAAATGATGCACATTATGCAAAATCGAATATCGCGGGTTAGACATTTGTGGCTAGTTTAAAAATTGCTGTGCTAACGCAACACCAACTTTTAAGCATAGGCATCAATTTAATTTCATAAGCTGTTATTTGGATTTATGATCGAAGTAACTAAAGCTAAGAAGTTAGTGTATTTTGTCTGTTAATTACCTGTGTCCCAGGTTTGTATGTTTAGAGGGATGAAAAACCCTGCAGCCTCTGTACGAGACTGACTAATCTTCAGTACAATCGATAAGCAATATAGTAGATATATTAACCTAGGACTAATAAAGAGTAATGGTAGAAAACAGCCAATCATTCCACTTACTGCAGAATATCGCATGTAACCTCTGTACTTATCATTCAAAATGGCGTTACTCTACAAACGATTAAAGATTATTATTGTACATATCTTTTTAAGAAAAAAGGAGGGGGGGGGATAGGGTTCATATTTCGATAACAATCGATGCTATGGTCATGTTTAAACTGAAACGTCAGTAGGATTTAATCAGCCTACGGTTTCTGAAATAAGTTTTTGGCTCCATTGGTAATGATGGGAGCATTTGGGCGGAAAGACCTCGGTTTAAATCAGGTCTAGGGATGGAATGCAAAGAACCGTCGTAAGAGCCCACCTAACTGAACTGAAATTGAATGAGTAGACCCCATCTCCCAACATAATACAGATATTGCTCTGGCAGGTTTGACTGCTTAGCTGACGTGGGGGGGGGGGGGTAGGAAAGTCCTCAAGAGAGTAAAAAAAAAAAAAAACTCATCCATATGAGGCTTTCTCAAGCTTATTGTACTCATCGCCATACCTTTAAATGACATTAGACTGTACATTATTATTACACCCTACTGCATAATAACATGGAGTCGGCAGACTGATGCAATAATTATAATATGCAAATAACATATTAAATTAATTCAAAATGTTTTATTCACAAAATTACTCAATAATTCCTTCTATATTACTATGGTAAAATACCTCCACAGTTAAAACATTTTCTTACCGCCTGTTTTCTGCTTGGTCTATTGAACTCTACAATTTACATTTGGTTAGCCTCTTCTATTATTCAACATCTTGATATTGCCTCAATTTCATGTTCAAACACTGTTCAAACAAAGTTGTCTGGTTCATTTGTTTACTTGTTTGATGTATTTTATTCTTGTTATATGATTATATAAAAATCCTCAGGGTAAAATAATTAAGATTTCTTTTCTGCATAATAACATGATTTTCTGTGTCATTCTCAGCATCAAGTGAATAATATAAATTTGAAACGAGGATCGTATTTTGTGCATAAGCAGTCATATCAGGTATTGTATTGGTTACCATATTTCTTAAAAGATCCTCAAGGTAAGCCCATTTTCTTTATATAAATGAGTTGAATAAGGAATAATAATAATGATAACAATTAAAAGAAGAACTCAGGTTATGTCTCTCAGATATTTTTTGTAATTTTTAAATTTAAAAACATTAATTTCATTTTAACATTGTATAATTTAAATTTAAACTTAGTATTTCTAAAGAGAGAGCTGTTTAAATTTTATATCAGGACAGAAGCTGCAGATCCTAAATTTTGAACAACATGCCCAAACTGATTAAAATTCCCACTTTTGCTGATGTGTTTCATGTTATATATAAAAATCTTTCACATTATTTATATACATAAAACAGAATATTTTGAAAGCATTTCTAAGCTTCAGAATGCATATGGGATATTTTTTCTCCCTATTATGCATATTTTAAAGTGTTTCAAAATATGTTCAAAAATTCCCAGTATCATCCATGTCTCTTTTGCATCTAAAAAAAAAAAACGAGTAAAATAATTCATCTTAAATTTTACCCTGGTCCATTGCATGATGTTCAGTTCATGCTTGTTTCCTGTCAGCGAGCCATGTAAGTGAATGAATCTAGGATACTGATAGCTGCTGCAACATTGCTCATTAAAATAAACTCAAAAGCATTTTTTCCTTTTGTAGGCACCAGGAGACAGGAGAGGCGAGCAGTCGGATGGGGAACCTTCCAGGATCGAGTGGAACCAGTGAGAGCAGCATCACCACCCCCCAGCTCCTCACGGGACAGGAGAGTCACCTTCTCGGATAACGTGACTGTCCGAGACTACTGGTTAGTGTAATTAGATATTTATTTAAGAAAGTTTCCAGTTTCTTGGAGGGTTTTTTTTTATAAAAAAGGTATACCACCTGATAAGTGAAACTGAATTGAGGTTGATATAAATAATATCTGAGTAATCATAAGAAATGTGTATATAATATTCTCAAGTTGAAAATTATTTATTGAGATTAATGTTCATTAAAACATTTAGCTTTAATTACGACTAATACATATCTGATAATGCAACAAATGAAAAATATTTGTATATTTTCACAGGATCACTCATGCCACTATGAGAATGACAGCTTTATTTATTTATTTTTAAAATATATTTCTGACCAGGAGATATGCACATACCATATTCAAATAGGCACTTTTATTACAACTCTTCTTGCTTCTTAACATGATGGATAATTGTTGTAGTAGCTCAGAATTTGAATCTACAGTTGTTTATTTCATATGAGAGTTAGTGTTGATTATACTCCCAATCCATAAGGCAATTAATAAAGCACTTTTTTTTTTTTTGATTTCTTTGTACTGACACTATATCTTGAACTAGAAACATTTTTTTTTGAAGATGGTTCATACTAGACAAGATACATTTGCATACATAATAAATTCTATTTGACAAGAAATTGCATTCTGGTTTAATCTTTGATCCAAGTGTAAATGAATAATCTTATATACACTGTAAATTGAACTATATATATACATATACACATCAGCAGGAGCTTTATAGGATACTGAGGTTCATGCATGTGGAGTAAACCACAAAAATATGCTGTTTGGAATCTAAAATGTGGAATGATATGAAGCATTGTCAGATGCAATGCAAAAACAAAACCTAATGCACATGGGTTCATCTTTCATATTTTCAGTCACATATTGAAAGGAAATGGCTACATTATGATACTGCTAGACTTTTAAAAGACATTTGACTGGATACTGCAGGAAACTATTAGGTAATTTACAGCAAATGGAATGGATATAAAACTGATATAGATAGGAGGGTGGCCGATAGAGAGACATCAGAGTAATAGAAGGGAGAGAAGAATCCAGGAGAATGCAGGTGACCAGTGGTGAGCCACAGTGCTTGTACTATTTAGGGCAGTTTAATTTGTATATTAATGATACAGGAAATGTTACATGATTTTTTTTGGGAGGGAAGGAAGGACATCCAGTTGTTTGTTGGTGATGCTAAACTGAGGAAGGCATAATTAATAAATGCAATGTTGATATCCTGCAGGACAGTTTAAATGGAAAGCATGGACAAAAGATAATATTGTCAGTTCAGTGTAGTGAAAAGTAAGGCAAACGAGAGGAATGAGTTGCCAGAGGTTTAATGAGTATACCATTAGTGAATGAGTTCAAGGAGAGATGTGATGGACACAATGGTGTGAATAATAGTTAGCAAAGGGCCTTGCAGAGTGAGGCCTATAGCTATAAAGAGAATGTCTAGTTATCTGATTTTTTTTTTAATTCAATTAAAAAAAATATCAGAATAATATACTATTATGAATTCTTGAATTGAAATTGAAATGTTCTACCATTACATGCCGAAGTTTTTTTCCCTATTACATAAATACAAAAATTGTAGAAATATTGTTTAGATGATTAACTGGATTTTTTTGTTTTCTTTCCCATATAGCATTTCATCGGAGGAGAACATCCACAAGCGGCTCTGTTGGTGGAGGATAAGACAAGAGAAGCGTGACATCAGACGCCGTGCTGTTCAGGAGCAGACTGATCGCAGGCTGACCAACCCACAGATATGTGAGTTCAGCTTTTCTTTAATGTTTTCCAGTGTTTTTACTTGGATACGCCAGATGCTCAGGATGTAAAGATGATACTTAAAAATTATTTCTGTGAGATGCATAAAACTTCTTACAGAATAGAACTTTGATTGTGCATATATATAAGATATATTTAGAAAGTTTACATGTTGAAATGTCTGGTGTTTCATACTAGTTAAATGTAAACATGCAGTTTATAACAGATATATATATACACATCTATATAAAGAGATGCATTTAAAAATAAATTAAATTAAAAGAAGCAAATTATCAGACAATAAGTCAATTTAGATAGATATCTAAAGTTTCTGCAGTCATTAATTATTTCCAATGTTCTTGCCTAAATATCAGGCATTGAATGTCTTGCTTAAATCATTCCGTAGGCTTATTTATTTGCATACTAAGTAAATATGTAAAATAATGATCATTACAAAATTTTAAATGTATTGCAATCTGTATGTCATCTGTCATACTAAGTAAATTAATATTTACTAATAAATATTAATATTTATTAATAAATAATTATTAATAAAGTGAGAGATGACATAGGTTGCAATACATTTAAAAATTAGTAATGATCATTATTTAAATTTACATGAAAATGTAAATTTAATTGCCATAAAAGCACATTTTCATTTTTTTTTATATCCAAATGTTAAACTATAAGCCTATTAAAAGTTTAATAAGAAATACAACTTACTAATGTAATGTATACTTCTTGTCTCATAGATCTTACAGTTGTAGTTACTTTCTGCCTCATCATACGTATACACAATCAAAGTTCTATTTATATTTGTATGAAAATTGATATTTTTAGGTCTCATGAAATCATCCTGTGATCATAATAAATTTAGTTTAATCCTTTATCCAAGTGTGAGCAAACAAAGTTTGCACCTGAAAGTATCTTCAGGACTGGATTAAGGTGGTACAACACCAGGGCAACTCGTTGCAAAGGTGGAGCAAGCTACCAACACTCCTATCTCAGTATTACTGAGATAGGAGTGTTGTAATATCTTTATTTTGATGGCGGGCACGAATCATCATGATACAAGTTATTCTCTTCCATGATTCAGGTGGGTTCCAGCTATCCATCGTTTCTGACATCTTGTATATTATTATTATTATTATTACGGGCAACTCCAGGGAGTCATTAGACTCATCGAGGGAGGCCCCAAATCATTTTCATCACAACTATTCGACATTCATACAGTATCTATCATACCTCGCCTTAAACTCATTCACTGTCACAGCATCCACCACAGACTCAGGGAGCGCATTCCACTCATTCACTACTCTAAAAGTAAAGAACCCAGCTCTAACACCTTTACTAACCACACTTTTGCCCAGTTTCCATGGATGTCCCCTAGTCCTCCCACAACCAGCCCTGTTCTCAAAAATATCTTCTGAATTAATTTTATAGAAACCCTTCAGTAATTTGAATGTCTCAATCATATCTCCCCTCCTCCGCCTATCAACCAATTTTTGCAACCCACAAATCCTCAACCTGTTCTCATACGGTTCATTCCACAGACCTGCTATCATCTTGGTCACTCGCCTCTGGATCCTCTCCACCTCCTCCCCATCAAGAAGAAACCTAGGTGACCAAATCTGAGCACAGTAGTCGAGATGAGGTCTTATCAAGGCTCGATACAGAGGAACAATAACCTGCTTGTCTCTGCTTGTCAACGTATTCTTCAGCAACCAAGTGATTTGATGAGCTGATTTGGCCACTTTTGCAATGTGTCCCCTATATTTCAATTCCTTATCCACCAACACTCCTAAATCTCGTGCCTCATCAATTTCCTGGAGCACGGTTCCACCAATGCAGTAAACTGCCTCCCATCTTTTCACCCCAAAATGCATAACCTTACATTTTGCCACATTAAATTGACATCCATTCTCCCTAGCCCAGACCTCCAATCTATCCAAATCATCCTGCAAAATTTTGACGTCATCTGCATTCACTATTGCCCTACCCAACTTTGCATCATCCGCAAACAAATGAACTGTTCCTCTCAGATCCTTTCCTATATCATTTATGAACAAATTAAACAGCAGTGGTCCAAGAACAGATCCTTGTGGTACACCACTAGTCACAGGCCGTCTTGTGGACTCTACTCCTGAGTAAACCACTCTCTGATATCTCTCCGTCAACCACCCTCCTATCCATCTCACCAACCCTATGTCCATTCCCATATGCTGCAATTTACTGATTAGAATTCCATGTGGTATCCTGTCAAAGGCCTTAGCAAGGTCCAGCAGAATCACTGTAAACCCATTACCCTTATCCAGTTCAGCCGTCACTGTGTTATAATACGTGAGCAAGTTACTGAGGCATGACCTACCCTTCACAATACCATGCTGTCCCCGATACAGTATCCCATTTTCTTCTATCCAATCTTGTATTTTCCTCTTGACTATTTTCTCTAAGACCTTGATAATGATTCCTGTTATGCTGATTGGCCGGTAATTTTCAACAGCAGCCTTGGAACCACCTTTGTGCAGTGGAACTATTTTCCCCTCTTTCCACCCCCTTGGGACTGACCCAGTCCTGAGGCTCAAATTAAACATAATGGTCAAGGGCACTGACAATTCTTTTGCCGCTTCACGTACGACACGAGCTGGTATACCATCCAATCCCACAGATGTATTGACATTGAGGTTCTGTAACAGACTAGTTACCTCTACCTCATTCATCACAATTCCAGTATAAGCTGTTGGTTCCTCCATTTCCGCAAAGCCACCACCTGGATGATATACTCTTGCAAAGTGCTCGCTCAGTAATTCCACAACATCGACTGATTCACTTACCTCCCTACCCTCAGCATTTTTTAAGATCATTCTACCATGAGCATTTTTCCTTTTACTTGCAACATATTGAAAAAACTGTTTGGGATTCTCTTTAGCCTGCATGGCCAATTTCCTTTCGTAATCTGCTTTTGCTTTTCTTACCACCCTTGTTACCATCCTGGCCTGAGCTTTATACTGTTCATGCACCTGATGGTCACCCTTCTCCTTAAATTCCCTCCACAATTGTTTCTTTTTTTGCAGCTCAAGCTTAATAGTGTTATTTATCCATTTAACCCCTACCTGATTTATTATTCGGACTCTTGGTATACAGTCAACCATTGCCTCCTGCAAACAGTTCTTGACCACCTCCCATGCACCATCAACATCCAGCCCTTGCAGTTTTACATGCCATGGCATTGAGCCAAGCACACACCTAAGCTTGTCATACTTACCAGCCCGATAATTCCACATATACCCTGTCTTAATTGTAAATTCGACTCCTTTAGCCACCTCCCAAGTCATGACCTTATGGTCACTCTCACCAATTGGTGGCAACAAGGTCATGTTCGTTACAGCCACATTCTCAGTTGCAATTACTAGGTCCAGCACTCTCTGCCCCCTGGTATTTTCCAATACATGTTGCCGTAGATAGTTGTCCCTTAATAACTGCATAAAATCCAATTCCTTCCTCCCATGTGCCCTCTCCTCTTTCCAGTCAATATTACCATAATTGAAATCACCCATAATAATTACCCTCTTTCCATTCATTTCTTCTATTTGCTTATGCATACTATTCCCACCATCCACTCCATCACCCGGTCTATAGCAGCACCCAATTGTATATTTTGTTCTGCTAGATTGTATCTCACACCAAACAGCCTCAAATGTGCTTTTTTCCCCATCCTGCAGTTCAACTTCTATACTCCTTGGCTGAAGCTCATCAGCTATCATCAATAACACTCCTCCCCCCTTTTTATTCACCCTGTCACTCCTGAACACGCTATACCCATCGCATTCAATCCCACTAGCTTTATCATCTTCTGTCAGCCATGTTTCACTAATACCGACAACCTGTGGCCTGGAAGTGCCAACCATGGCCAAAAACTCTTCCTTCTTGTTCCTAATACTCCTGGCATTAGTGTACATGAATCGCAGAAGCCCATTTGTCCCATCCCTACTTTGATTCCTTATACTAATTATCCCATTCTGATTTGTTGTCCGTCGTACTCGCCCAGGCATAATATACTCATTCATACACTTAACTGCCCCCCCTAAAGTCTGCATATCTACTCCCCCCCCTCTTAATAAATCTAGTTTCCCTGAGTCTGTACATCCACTTCCACATCATTCATCAACACTCTTTCAAGTCTCCGTACACCAACTCCATTCAAATGTAACCCATCCATCTTATATAAGTCCTTTCGCCCATCGAACTCATTCCACACATCCACAAATTCCACACCACTCTCCATGGCTTGGTGTGGAATTTGTGAACCCACGCATAAAGTCATTGGCAATTATGGCCCTCCTTCTAAACACTTCGCTGTCATACCGCGGTAAGATACTCACCATCCTAACTCTCTCACTCTTCTCTTTTGCTACCTCAAACAACTCCCTCACATCCTCTATCATTTCCATTTTGTCCTCTTTCAAATCATTCGTTCCTGCCACTATTATCATCTCTTTCACCCTCTGTTTTTGCAGTCGAATAGATTCGCTGACGTCCTTTATGTTCGCACCCGGCTGGTACGACTTCGTTAAACTCTCGTTAAACACTCCTTTTGGGATCCCAAATATTCATTTGGGATCCACAAATTAGATGCTACATTCTCTCTTGGTGGAGTTATGCTGGAAGAAGTGGAGGAAGCAAGGGATCATGGAATGATTATAGATAGAAATTTGAAGTTCAGAGGACATTTACCGCAAAAAATAAAAGATATGAATGAAGAAGGGTCCAAACTTTTAAATGAAGAGAAGTGTGTGTTAATACATGTAACTTACGGAAAAATATAATTAATTATAAATATGTCAAATTTATCCCGAACACCCTGTATATATATATATATATATATATATATATATATATATATATATATGTCATGGGACTACAGGGAGATATTCAGTTGTTTGCAGATTATGTGAAACTAGGGAGGATTATTAATAATAGTGCTGATGTTTGGGCTCTTCAATATTTGAATAAGTTGGAAATGTGGGCACATGAATGCTGATAACAGACTACATGTAAGATTTTGAAATTTGGGATCCACAAATTAGATGCTACATTCTCTCTTGGTGGAGTTATACTGGAAGAAGTGGAGGAAGCAAGGGATCATGGAATGATTATAGATAGAAATTTGAAGAGCTAAAAGCTAAAAGGAATGCATGACAGATTTTGTATTGACTAGCGTTGACCTTCCACAATTAATCATGTCATTCTATGGTGGTCAAGAAAAAAAATAATAATAGTAAATATTTATTCAAAAAAATTGCAATAAAGTTTGTTGCAATGAGAGAAAAATTCAAACTTCATAAAAAGTTACGCACTTGAAAAGTTAAAGGCAATCCTGCAAATAGAAATTGCATAAAATGTTACTAGCAATTCAGAAGTGCTCTGAGAAATACAGAGAAAAAAATTAACAAAGCTATCTGCAAAACATATTAAGTCATTGGAAGACCTGCGTAATGATATAGAGGATAAAAAACTTGTAGTCAGCAAAATGTTCTGTAGGTAGTCAAAAAAAACTTAGAAATGGAGTTTACTTGACAGAACACTTTACAAGGAATCAGAGATGATAAAGGTGACAAGAATTGAAGATATTCTGTATGTCTGGAGTAATCAAGAGTATCTGCATAATCTGGAAAGATGAGAACATGAATGGGATCTACCAATAAGATGCTTCATACTCACTCGATGGTGTTATATTGGGCACCCATTTGATCCTTTCATATAGTTTAGCATAGGCTTCAGTTTTAGTCTTGCTATAACTCTATTTGCTTTCAAGTTGAAGAAATAAGGGATCTTGGGGTGATTGTATATACAATTTTGAAGTTTAGAGGACATACCGCAAAGGTTGTGAAGGTATCTCAGAGAACTGCTGCAATATTGAGTGTTACAATAGATTTTTTGTTGACCTCCTGCGAGGAGTCTTCTGACTATATAGGGATCAAGAAAATAAGAATTACTATTTTTGAAAGAGAATTAAATGAGATAAGCACTGAGAAAAATGTTAGAAAAAGAGTCAAGAGGAATGCCAGGAGTATATATATATATATTCTTGAGGTAGTAAAATCCAAAAGAAACCTGAAATATGGAAAGGTAGCTTGAGGTAGATGTGTGATCAGAAATTGGTCACACGAGGCTATAAAAATTGACAGTGGCTGCACTTGTGTAATTCATTAAGTTTAGTCAGACAGTCACATTCTGTATCATGGGTGTAAATCCGTCATAGGAAATATCTATACTAAGAGAAGTAAAATTGAATGAAAATAACACTGGCATTTTCCTATTTGTGTATACTAAGTAAGATTTATGCAAGCATGCTTGAGTAGTGGCCTCAAAAAATTTGTGAAAGAGAAACTTGGAGAAGAACAGATAAGTTAAAGGCAAACAAATGTTGTCGAGGTCAGACTTTTATTTGAAGACAAATATTATTTCAGAAATATCAATATAACAAGGATCTGTATTTAAGTTTTGTAGATATGAAAAAGGCATGCAACTCAATGCTAAGAGGAAATATTTGAAATGTTAGTTATATAGAAATGGAAAATTACAGAAAACAACATATACCCTACTAACAGTTAGAAATGAAGGAAGTACTGAAAGATGGTTTGATGTAAAATCAGCTGTAAGACAAGGATGGATGCTATCTCTACTCATATTCTTCATCAACACATATCACTTTATGAAGAAAAGTGGCAATGAACCTGGTATTGAAATCATAGATTAGTAACAACTACGTTCTCAATCACAAAACTATAGAACAAGTAAAATATTTCACCTGTTTAGGCACAATTTTTACCGACGATCTGAAACATAACAGAATAAGCAAAGCTGAAATGGTGGGAGCCAGGTGAATAAATTTATATGAATAAGAGAAATTAGCCAGAACAATAAACTATCAGTACACATGACAGGATTGATTGCAGTATTAACTTAAATACAAGAACTGATTTAGAATAAAGCTATTGATGAAACACAAGACTACAGATATGAGATTTTGAGAAAAATGGAGTGAATAGGTGGCATATGAAAATGTAAAGAACATGACAATGTTTATATTCAAGAATGTATGAGCACAGTTAATTTAAAGATGGTATGTTCACTTATATGGAACAGGAGAGGAAAGGGTATCAAAAAAGGTGTTTCGTGCGATCTAACAGGAAAGAGACCCAAAGCCAGACAGATATCTAAGCGAACTGAGGCAGTGAGAAGTGTCATAGGTCTGACAATATCTCATCCTGACAAATAAGTAAATTGTTGATAGGAAACTAGAACATAAACTTAATCATGTTACTATAATAGTATCCTATACATTTCTTGAGGAACATATCAGAAATTTGATGATGAGAAATAGGGAAAGGCTCTAAGCAATAAATGCATGTACAATTTTACCTGGCCATTTGGCCTCTGCAAACTTTATAGTACTTTTTTTTTTCCTATTTAAAAATTAGTAATGTTATTATTACACAGGCATCTCAGTGAAGTGGGAAGACATCATAAAAGACCAACACTAGCTGTTACTCACACAATACGTATATAATTGTGTGAGTAACGTGCGTGCAAAAGAAAGTTGTGAAAGTTGAAAGATTGATGGAAGAAGAGCAAAATGCAATGGTGTGTTTTGAGAGTGAGTGTGAGTTGGGTAGAGAGAACAAAGAACTTGTTAGTCAACTCCAAAATGTTAATGTCAGCATTAGTGTAGAATGTATAGTATGGAAGTTCAGGAGAAAAGCAGACCTCAGTGAGGAAATAGCATGCTTGTGAGTTATTCTTCATACAAAGAAGTACAAAATTGAAAAACTGCAGAAACATCAAGAGACCATCATAACGCTAATTATGGATATAGATCATATGGGTCTGTTTCAGTCTTGTTGTACATTCAGTTTACATATTCTATCCAATTTTGTTTGTAATTGCTTAGTTTTTCTTCTATTGATTTTCTTTTAAAATACCTCCATTTCTTTTTTTGGTCTAATAATGTGTATTTTGCAGTTCATCTCACAAACTTCATTTCACTTTTTTTTTTATCCTTTATCTTATTTATTGCCCAAATGTTGCTGCCATATAACAATGTGGGTACTATTCAAGCTATCGTATATTTTCAAGCGTGTTTCTTTTTGTACAATATTTGGATTGAGTGTTCTCTTTATTAGGCTTACAATCTGCAAAAATTTTGGAATTTTTAATTTTGTCTTTTTCTCCTTCATATGATATTTCACATCCAAGATAAAGTATTTATCTGTTCTATTATGAGCAGATAAATGTTTTATGATTAATACCTATTTTACTTCTAACTAGTTTGTCCACAAAATGCCATTTTTGTTTTATATATGGGTATTTATTTTCATTCCAAACTGTTCTGCTATGTTTAAATTATAAATTGTCTTCCTTATTTGATGATATTACCTGATCATTGGCAAATAGCATATTTATTTTGTGATTCTGGGAAATTTCTATACGTAGATTGTTTAAGGTGTTCCACTGTATTAATATTTCATTAATATATATAAATATTGCAAAGTTTTGGAGATAGAGGGCATCCCTGTCTTACCCCTAGTTTATAGATTGTTTTTCAGACATTTTTTCATTTATTTTTATATTCATATATAAAAAATTATAATGATGATACAGTACCATTTAATATAAGACTTATTGTTTATGTAACCATAGGTTTTTTTAATCACTATATATGTTCATATAATAACACCCACCAAGTTTCGCTAGCAACTGTCTAGCTTTCTCAAGGCTTGAACGGTAAACACAAAAAAATATGAAAAATGCACAAAGTATAAAGAATACATAACCGTTAGTAACTATAAGGTAGCTAAGTTGTTGATACGTTCGCGTGACAATGTCAGCATGTATTGCGAATCTTTAGTCCATGTCCTGAACACGCGTTATATGATTGTTGGCATACTGTAGTTCCGTCAAACTGAATGAATTGATTATATTTTTCCAAGTCTCATTCAATATGGTTTCTGTTTAGGTTGCTATCTATTCATAGGACTACTGTTGCTTCTTTGAATAATCGGTGTGTGAAATCGTCTATGTTGGGCATAGACGATGATTTCAGGATAACAGGACGATTGCGTCCTGAACACGCATGCTCATGCAACACGTGTTCAGGACACAGACTAAAGATTCACAATACATACTGACATTGTCATGAGAACGTATCAACTTAGCTACATTATAGTTATTAACGGTTTTATATTCTTTATACTTTGTGCATTTTTCATATATTTTTTGTGTTTACCATTCAAGCTTTGAGAAAGCTAGACAGTTGCTAGTGAAACTGGTAGGCGTTATTTTATTAACATATATAGTAATTAAAAAAACCTATGGTCACATAAACAATAATAAGTCTTATATTTTAACACTTCATGACCAAATATGAATACTTTAAATAGTACCATTTAATCTTACAGTATTACCATGAATCTATTAATTTTGCTAAATTTGTGCCCTGTATATGTTAAAAATGATGTCCTCATCTGAGGACATCATTTTTATGTGTCCTTATGCATGAGAGGGTTAATATTGCATGTAGTAAAATATTAAGTATATATTTATTCTTTGTAATATATCAAACAGTGTATGTCTTTTTACTTTGTCAAATGCTTTTTCAAAATCTATAAACAAAAGATGAGTTTTTAAACTAAATTCTCTTCTTTTTTTCTATAAGCAGTTTTAAACAAAAAGCTGCATCCATTGTAGAGCATATTTTTCTAAATCCATTTTGACATTCTAATATATTTTTCACTGTATATTTTGTAAGATGTATTCAATCAACTAATACCTCTGTAATTAGCATGTTTAGTTTTATCTCCTTTTAAATATAAGTATTACTATACTTGTATTCCATTCTATTGGTATTTGTATATAATTTATTTAAAAATTTTAATAATCTCTGATGAAATTTTTTCCAGCAAATTTATACAGTTCAGAGTTTAACCCATCTTCTCCTGCTGATTAACTTTTTTATTTATTTATTTTACTTAGGTTATCTTTTAATTATATCATTTAAAACATTTTGCGAGTTTTTCGTATAATTTTTATTATTAACATTTGACCACCATGGAGTCTGGGAGGTGCATGCTATTGCACACACAATGCTCATCTAACCGTGCTTCAAACTGATTCAATGTGTCTACACCCACACCACACTCAGGTAATGCATTCCACTCACCAACCATTCTCCATGTAAAGAACTCACTCCTCTGCTCACATATAGTTACCAGCTATAGCCTCTTGTTCTACACCCTCCTCCCACTCTAAGAAAAATCTCTTCTATGTCAACCTGATAACAACCCTGACTACCTTATATGTCTCAATCATACCCCCCCCCCTTCCTCCTATTCATGAGGCTCTGCAACTTACATTCTCTCAATCTGCCATCGTACTTCACATTCCAAAGACCACTGACCACCTTTGTGAATCTTCTCTGGACCCTTTCCAATATATCCTTGTCACGATGAAAAACTTGGCAGCCAAATCTGTGCATCACACACTACTTTCATCTTGCAACACTTTCTCCGGCACACTCACTTGCTCCGAGGCCATTTAAATGCAGCCAATCATGCCTGTATAATTTTATTCTTCCCTCAAACACATGCCATACATTGACAAACTTCACTCCCTTCTCCTCGCATAGCTCTGCCGGCATACCATTCGTGATTTTGGCTCTCCGTTGCAACTCACCATCATACCTCAACAATTATGTTAGTATTGTCTGTTCAAAGTAAAGTAATCCAAGAACTCTTTTAAATCTATTTCACAATTTATATTTGCAATTTCTTTTATATCAGCATTCATGTGTTTTAGTATTTTATGTGCGCTGGGTCTTATTTTGTACATATCATTTTCTAGATACGATACAAATTTTTCCCAGCTTTCTGTGTCTCTTTCTGGTTTCTTTTTTTTTTTTAATATTGAATTTCATCTTATTTTTTTGCTACTTGGCCAGCTTTTTATTTCCAATTATTGTTTTAATTTCAATGTCTCATACATGAAATTTTTTATTTTTATGTTCTTAGACTTTCATATACTGCTGATGTAATAATAATTTCTTTCATATTATTCCATTCTTTCTTTGTCTTCGTTTTCTTGAATTTTCTCTAAGTAGTTATTAATTCTTTGTTGATATAAATTTCTTATACATGAATCTTTTAATAATCTTACTTTGTAATTAGATTTTGTTTCTCTAGTTTGTTTTTTTATAACCAATTTGGTGGAGACCTTAATTTTGCCTGCACTAAATAGTGATGTGTCAATTACTAACCCTTTTCTGACTAACATTTAGGAAGAGGTTTGCTGCTTTTTCATTTGCTGTGTCGCAAGTGAACATAATGATAGATTTGAGCTGTGCTAAAGAAGTGTTTATAATTTCATGTGTATAGTGTGGCTTTTTTTTTTTTTTATCACAAACTGTGATGCATTTTTTCAGTTTAGATACAAGTGTCCTTCAATGGTGTTATTGTTGAAATTTTTTGTTGTTTATATTGTTTGCTACTTATTTGTTTGTACTGTTTCTGAAAATGGTATCTATAAAGAAGCATACATCAGCAGCAAGGAACGCTTTTGTATGTAAGTCTGGCTCTACCTTGGATTTTTTGCAGTGGATGAGTTGTGAAAATTGCTATATATATATGCACTGAAAAATGTGAAAGATTTGTGGACTGTTTGGGTAAATGAGAAGAAGGAGAGCTTAATATATGTGAAAAGTGTCTTGATGGATCCGAGTGATTAGAAATGGGAGCAAGTGTCGGGACAGTAGTAGAAGAGCTTAAACAGGAGTTACTGAAAATGTAAAGAGAAATGAAACATCTGGAAGAAGATATTAAACATCTAAAGGAAAGATTGACTGATGATAATGAGAAGGAGTCAAAGGATAGTCATATATCATTAATATGGGGACTCGATTGTTAGAGGTGTGATTACAAATAAAGTGCACAAAACATGCTTTCCTAAACAAAGAAGCAAATAATCGATGCATTGCAGAAAAGGAAAGATCAGGCATCAAAATTGGTGGTAGTCTGTGGTACAAATTACTTACTTGAGAAAATGAATGTTGATAGTGACTTGAGGAAGTTGTTGCAGCTGGTAAAGAAGAACAGTGTTGCTGGAAAAGTCGTAGGCATGTTGTTCAGATATGACAACAGTGAATTGAGAAGGAGAGCAAAGATAATGAATAATAAGATGCTGAGTTGTGTGATACAAAGGAGGCTCAATTTGTAAACATGCAGAGTGAATCTCAATGGAAGTTGGAATTGTTTACAGCTGATGGATTACATTTGAATGGGTTAGGTGTTGGGCATTTAGAAAGTCTATTGTTTTCTGAGAAGACACAGAGGCAAGAAGTTAATGTAAATTATCAGTCTACTTCACAAGTAGACTCTGATCATTTACATTAACTTCATAAATAAACAGATTGTATGACAGGAGGAAGATTGATATGCAGTTGAAGATGTAGCTGCTGCAGCACGAGATGATGAAATGCATAAAGGTATGAATCGAAATCAGATTCAGGATCAGGGAAATGGGAGTGGTCAGGACTGGAGAGAGAGAGAGAGGTGTGGTATAGCAGCTAGAATAGAGTCTGTTGGTGCTGGTAGAATGGCTTCAAACTCAGAGGGATTGTTTGAGTTTGTTGCATCGATCGAGTCAATACGCCCAAACATAATTGGAATAAGTGAAACTTTGTCTGAGGAGGAGGATGTGATATCAGGAATAGAAGGATATATACTTTTCTGGAAAGATAGAAATGTGAAAGAGTAGGAGGAGAGTTTTGTTAATTATTGCAATTTCATAGTGCATGCACAGATTTTAAATCTGTGGGGTGTGAAGTTGAAATAAACAGGCTAGTATATCTGATAGGATGCTGTTATAGGCTAGGGAATGCAGAGAATACCGACTGTGAAATGTTTAGGCAAATTAGTTGGGCATATGAAAAGAAGGTGATCCTTATGGGAGACTAATTACAGGAATATAGAATGGAAGGAGGGGGGGGGTAGTGTATGGGAACAAGGATAGTGAATTTGTGGAATTTCTAAGAGATAAGTATCTTAAGCAGCCAGAGGCTTTAATGTTTTGGATTTAATAATACCTTCACAAGATACTGATAAACAGGTGTTGACACTGCCATTGGGTGGTGAGAGTGATCATGAGGTACTTGTTTGGGAAGTGATGAAACAAGAAAATGTTATTACCAAAAATGGATACAAATGTAAGTATAAAACAGGTGATTATAGAAAACTCTTAGTCAGCTAACATCAGTATGTTAGGTAGATGAGCTGAGCAGAAAAGATGTTGACAATGCATGGTAACTCACAAAGCAGTATCTGACAAAAGCAATGTATAACTGCATACCAAGGGTTAAGAGAGTAAATAGAACAGGAGTAAAATGGATGAACAGTGAAATCGAGCAAACTATGCTGGAAAAGAAAACATTATGGAGGAGGAGGTAGAAGACAGTTGTGGTGATTGGATCCATGAAGAATATACAGTGCAGGGTAGAAAGGTGACCAACATGGTAAAGAAAGAGAAAGTGCAGTGGAGATTAGCTGGTCAGGCCAAAGTTAACTCAAGGGAATTTTTCCACTACATGGCAAGCAAGAGTAAGAACAATTATGGCAGGTTTACAATGATGGATAGGCATGGCAG
This sequence comes from Typopeltis vanoorti, assembly GCF_054136105.1. Classification (NCBI taxonomy): domain Eukaryota; kingdom Metazoa; phylum Arthropoda; class Arachnida; order Uropygi; family Thelyphonidae; genus Typopeltis; species Typopeltis vanoorti. The sequence goes on from NW_028328086.1 coordinate 35,917, forward strand.
CAGAATAACAGCTGCAAAGGATATAGTGGAATTATTGAATGAGCACTTTATCAGCATATATCATACTGGTGTAAACAATGCCGTGCAATATATAGAAGAGAGGCAAGTATTAGGAGAATTGGAAGAATCAGGTGTATCAGATGTTAGTTGGGTTAGATGTTAATAAGGCTGTGGGAATTGATGACATAATCACAACATATTCTTAAGGAATGTGCTGGCTATGCTCTTCATCTGGTTATTTAATGAATATTATAGTGGGTAGGGTTCTTAAGGAGTGGAAAGAAGGCAAAATAGTACCACTTAACAAGCATGGTCCAAGGACAGAAGTCTCCAACTACAGACCGGTCTATATAACTGCAGTTCTGGTCAAGGTGCTGGAGAGATTGCTTAGGAATAGAATACAGGATTGAGTTGATGGACATAGCATTCTTGATGAATGGTCAGCATGGATTTGTAAAGGCAGGTCCTGTCGTAGCAATTTACTTGCATTTTATGATAAGGCAACAAGTGTGTTAGATAAAAGGGAATCTTGGTCAATGATATACTTGGACTTTGCAAAAGCATTTGATAGATTACCATATGATAAGTTGGTGTATGAACTACAGAGAATGAGAATAGAGAGTACCTGTGGTCTGAAAAGTTCTCGGCCTCAACAACAGATTTCAACACTATCGGCATGATTTTTTTTTCTAAGTTGGTACGTCTGTCATAAGCATCCATGTGAAATTGCAAGTCATTCTATTTAGTAGTTTGTTTTATACAGCTGTCTGAAGCAAAAGTGTTGTCTATATCCCTTGAAATGGATAAAATTGAGTATCGTGCAGTTAGGAAATTCTTTGTAAAAGAAGGTTTAACAGCAAAAGAAATTCATTTGAAGTTCATACAAGTTTATGGGCACTCTTCTTCATTTTCGACAATTAAGAAATGGGCTGCCGAGTTTAAATGTGGCCGTACCAGCCTAAGATGATCCATGTGAAGTACGTCAAAAAAGGAAGTCATTGATCACATGCATGATATGGTATAGGATGACCAGCAAGTCAAAGTGAGTGAAATTGCTGAGACTATAGGCATTGAGTGTTTCAAAAGAACATGTAGGGTATTATTTTGCATGAAAATATCTGAACAGTGCTTGGAGCATTTTAACAAGAATAAAAATGATTTTGTGCATTGATTTATTACTATGGATGAGACTTGGATTCACTATTACACACCAGAATCCAAACAGCAATCAAAAAGACATTTTGTTTATTAATTATCTTGAAAAGGGTAAAACTAACTGGGGAATATTATTCCAATCTTTTAACCAGACTAGATGAAAAAAATTTATGAGAAAAGACCCAGTTTGCAGAAGAAAAAGCACTGGGAAAATTAAGGGATCTGCACTATGAATTGTTGGAACATACACCCTTTCCCCAGATTTGGCTCCCTCTGACTTCTAACGCTTCCTCGCCTGTCAGCATATTTCTTTGAATCAAGAGGTGAATTGCAGCTGTAGAGAAGTATTCTGCAGACCTTACTGAGAACCACTACAGGGATGGGATAATGGCGCTGGAGCATTGCTGGAATAAATGTATTAGTCTTAAGGGAGATTATGTTGAAAAATAAAAATAATTTTGAAATTATAAATAATTTGTTCATTGTTAGGCCGAGAACTTTTAAACAACCCTCGTATATTGGTTAGATGGATCAGAGATTGGCTCTCTGAACGATACCAGTAGGTTGTGTATGATGAAGCACTGTGTCAAAAAAGGAGGGTAACCAGTGACGTGCCCCAGGTTCTGTTCTGTTCTTAGGCCCCTGCTGTTTGTAAACGATATATCATGTGGACTGACTGGGGATCTTCAGTTGTTTGCTGATGATGCAAAGAATTATATGTGGCACTGCTAATGTTAATTCCCTTCACAGGAAGATTTCAATTTATTTTTTACTTGGACAAAGAAGTGGGGTTGCAGTTTTAATATCAATAAGCACAAGGTGTTGCATTTTGGATGCAGAAACATAAGGTTGTGTACTAGATAGTCCATACTGCAGGAAGTGGATAAGATTAGAGATTTGGGAGTGATGATAGACAGTAGATTGAAGTTTAGAAGGCATATTGCTGGTGTTGCGAAGACTTCACATCATAGTGCTGCAATGATAAGAAGTACTCTAACATATAGGGATAAAGAAGTGGTTATACCACTGTATGAAGCACTGGCCAGACCACACTTGGACTATTATGCTCAAATCTGATCACCTGGTTTTCAATGTGATGTGGAGACACTAAAGAGGGTCCAGAGGTAAATGACAAAGACAATGTCAGGTATGGGATAATGAATGCTTTGGAATGCTGGCTATGTAGAGAGCTCGAAGAGATGTGAATTATAGAGTTTGGTGGATAGGAGGAAGAGGTGATATGATAAAGACCTTTATGTTAGTGAGAGGGCTTTATCAGATTAATCCAGAGGGGATTATAAACAGAGTAGAAGGTGAGAGGGGAAGAACCAGAGGTCATCCATAGAAATTTTGTAAGGGTGTGGTGAAGAGGGGTTTGAGTAGATTTTTTACATGGAGAATTGTCAGTGAATGAAATGCATTTCCAGAATGTGTTGTTAATGCAAGGAGTGTTAAGGATTTTAAGATTCTATATGATAACTGTGTTGTCAGTTGAATTAACCTCCCATGATGAGTCTGCCAACTCATGGAGGGTGTAACAACAATAATAATAAATTAGTCTATTATTGATTTTTGTCCTCTTGCACACCATGTATATTTTTATGTTTGTAGAATGTACTCATTATTTTTAAATTATATAATCAATGAGTTGCTTTCCATTTTCGTTTATTGTCGATTCTCTAATATATTATAATATATTGTCTGTTTTATTTAATTTTTCATATTTTTTTTGTAATTGTTTTCTTCTTCGAGGGCATACTCCAATAAGTGTTAAATTTGCTTTATTTAATTTTAATCATACTTCTATTCTTTCATTCCAGAATGTATGAGTTATTTTTGCTTTAATTGATTTATGGATCCAAATCGTTATACCAGCTTTTGCATGCATTTGTTTGTCCACTCCACTGTATATGGTATAGTAATTAGTTTCTTTTTTTGTTTCTGTAAGAACTGCAATTTCTATATTTTCTTCATTTAAAATTTTAAATTTTATCCAATTCTCGTTTATGTGCTATGCTTGTAATGTTTCATGTATCATATTTCACTACATTTTTCTTTTTCCAAAGTTTCTTAGCCTTTTCCAATTTGCAGTCTTTTCCCTATATCAAGTTACTAGCATGACAATAGGTATTCTAGTGGTGGGGCTGCCATCTTAAAGTAATTAGGCTTGCCTTTTGTTTTAGCAGTTGGTGGAAGCTACAGTTTGGGAGAAATTAGTCATTCCCTCACTGTTGAATTGCTCTAATAGCACTGGGAGGGGAGGGGGGGGGGGAGTAAGTAAGAGAGAGAGAGAGTAGAGGAAACAAGAGTAGAAAACCAGTCTACAGATATGAAATCCCAAGAGATATATGATATAGAGATTATAATACATTCAAGAGATTAGCAGGACTAAGAAGAGAGAGAAAAAAAAGCAGATCCATGGTAAGAATTAATGCTATGTGAATAAATGACAAAAAAAAAGCAAAGTAAGGAGAAAATTTTGTGTAGAGATCCTGTGATCAGAGGAGTACTTAATGAAAACATAACAAAATCTTGTTTTCCTTGCTCAAAAATTAATATTAATAATGCTAACAGGGTGCAGAAAGGTAAGGGTGAAAGAAATAACTGTCTTGGTTGGCACTAATGACCAGAGAGGCGAGGAGTATTCCATGGGAAGGAGGATGTAAGGAGTTCTAAAAAAAAAGAAGAAAACAAGAGGGTAAAGATTGTCCATTCTCCTACCACAGTGATATAAGCAAACTGAGGAGGGCAGCATTGATAGCAAATGAATTAATATGCATGTTGTGAGGAAGTAATAATGTAGGGTTTGAGGACCTATGGTGTGAATTATTGAACAGATGAAGAGATTTGTATAGTGCTATGGACTGGACTGTACTTAAATGGCTTTGATGTTGGGTGATGAGAGAGGGAGAAAAACTAAGAAAACAACCCACTCTCTTGCTCCTGTTCATGAATGATCAACTCACAGTCGCCACAAATCCTATCCACAGCTTTGCAGCAATAGTACTCTTCACTCATCCTGCTCATTTGACAAACTATTCAGTACTCTGGATCCAAGGCACTAGATATTCCACAACTCATGCTTTAAACACTGACCTACATACTATCCTTTAGTGGGACATGGACAATCTTGTCATGTTACCACCACCACTGGACTTGTAACACACACACACAAAACTAAGTGTACAGTGCTAACTAGTTGTGTGTGTGTGTGTGTGGGAGGGGGTTCTATGGACATCTGTTGCCAGCCAAGAATATAAATCTCGAAGTATTAGTGTTTCCTATATTGTGGAAGTTTAATGCAACCATATTTATACAAATTAGGCTGATTTTTGAGAGCAACAGCGAATTCCTAAAACAGTCTTTCTCTTCTAAATTTATTGCACTGGAGCATGGTTTGCAAGGCCTGATTCACCATAGTAATGACTGCATATGCTCTCCCTGGCACTTATTGTGCTAATTTCCATGTCATCTACATTTTCTCTTATATCCTCTGTCCTGTAGCAGAACTAACTATATGTTCCAACCTGTTGGTTTTATATCTGACAACAGATAGCCTCAATAAATTAAAGATGACAAGAAATTACATTCTTGGTTTCATCCTTTATCCAAGTGTAAGCAAACAGTTTGCATGTGAAGTAACTTCACGACTGGACTATTTGTATATAAAGGCTAACGACTTCGGATCAGTCCCATCAGTCAGTGTCACATCTGGTACTGCAATATCTCAGTGAAAGAACTGTACGAGAGTGGTCTGAAAAGTTCTCCAGCTAACAATGAAAAAACGCGTTTATTATTTCAAAATTATTATTTTTCAACAAAATCTCCCTTAAGACTAATACATTTATTATAGCGATGCTCCAGCACCATTATCCCATCCCTGTAGTGGTTCTCAGTAAGATCTGCAAAATACCCCTCTACAGCTGCAATCACCTCTTGATTCGAAGAAAAATGCTGACCAGCAAGGAAGAGTTTTAGTTTTGGGAACAGACAGAAGTTAGAGGGTGCCAAATCTGAGGAATAGGGTGGAAGTTCCAACAATTCATAGTACAGATCCCTTAATTTTCGCATTGCCAAAACACCTTTGTGGGCAGGTGCATTGTCTTGATGAAAGATGATTTTTTTCTTCTGCAAACCGGGTCTTTTCTCACAAATTTTTTCGTCCAGTGTGGTTAAAAGAATGGAATAATATTCCCCGGTTATTGTTTTACCCTTTTCAAGATAATTAATAAACAAAATGCCTTTAGCATCCCAAAACACCGATGCCATGACCTTTCCTGCTGATGGAACAGACTTTGTCTTCTTTGGCACTGAACAACTGGCTTCTGTCTACTGTTTGGATTCTGGTGAATCCAAGTCTCATCCACAGTAATAAATCGACACACAAAATCAGTTTTATTCTTGTTAAAAGGCTCCACGCACTGTTCAGAGATTTTCATGACAGTGTGCTTTTGATCGGCTGTGAGTTAGCACAGCACCCATCTTGTGCAAAGCCTTTTCATTTGCAATTCATGCAAAATATATCCGACACGTTTTATAAGCTCAGCAATTTCACACACTTTGACTCGCCAGTCATCCAACCATATCGTGCACTTGATCAATGATTTCTGGTATTACACTTTTTGGACGTCCTTCACATGGATCATCTTCAAGACTGGTATGGCCAAATTTAAACTCGACAGCCCATTTCTTAATTGTCAAAAATGAAGGAGAAGAGTGCCCATAAACTTGTATGAACTTCAAATGAATTTCTTTTGCCATTAAACCTTCTTTTACAAAGAATTTATAACTGCACAATACTAAATTTTATCCATTTCAAGGATACAGACAACACTTTTGCTTCAGACAGCTGTATATTGATAGAATGACTTGCAATTTAACATGGATGCTTATGACAGATGTACCAACTTGGAAAAAAAAAATCGTGCCAATGGTGTTGCCATCTATGGTCGAAGCAGAGAACTTTTCAGACTACCCACGCAAGATTTCCCTTTGCTTCATCAGCTAGCTTCCTTTAATTATCTTTGGTCTTCCTTACCATACAGGTCATCCTTTTTTGCCTATGATTGCAGACTACACTGCTTGTGGACTTGCAGGTCACTTATATATTATCCACAAATCCACAGTGTTTTTTTTTTTTTTTTGTTATGCACCTGCTGCTTAATGATTCTGCTCATCTATCTAATTCCTATCTGACTCCGGGTATACAGTCTGATACTGCTTTGTTGAAATGCCCCTCGACCATCTCCCATCATTGCTAAGAGCCTTCCCCTCCAAATTCTTATGCCACAGCACTGCTCTTACTACTCATGTTTACCATAATTACCTGCTTTGTAATTTTACATATATCCTTTCTGAATAAAATATTCTGCATGTCTAGGGATATCCTAAGTCAAGATCACATGACTGCTTTCCTCAAGCAGAGGCAGCGTGGTTGCAGTAGTTACATCTAAGTTCTCTGATGCTATGCCCAGATCTGGCACTCTCCCCCCCCCCCCACCTCCATTATGTGTTATCTCTCAGTAGCTGTATAAATTGCATTTTCTTCTCTCCCGGTGATTATTCCTCCTTCTGATCTATGTTTCCATAGCTGACATACCCCATTATTTGCATGTCATTATATTTTCTCTTATATCCCCTGTCCTATAGAAGAACTAACTATATATTCCACCCTGTTGGTTTATATATGAAAACTGATAACCTCAATAAATTAAAGATGACAAGAAATTATATTCTTGGTTTCATCCTTTATCCAAGTTAAGCAAACAAGATTCGTGCATGAAGTAACTTCACTGGGTTACTTGTGTATAAAGGCTAATGACTTCACATCAATTGCCTTAGTATTCCCTAATACAGGACACATATCCTTACAGATATGTACTGTGTAATACTATGCATTATACCACCATCCAGACCGATTTCGACCTTTGTTGAGATCTCATCAGTGGGAGCCAGATCAAGAATGATTACCAAGGTTTAAGTAATGCTTAAGTCACATTTCCCATATACAAGTAGTCAAAAGGTGTCACACCTTATTGCGAAAATACTTTGGATTAGAGGTAGATGTTGAAACCTCAACAAAGGCCTAAACTGGTCTGGGTAGTGGCCATTTCCATAATTCACAGAATTACACATGTCTAAGGATATGTGCCTTGCATTATGGGATACTATGGCAACTGATGTCATCAGTCTGTATATACAAGTAGCCCAGTCGTGAAGTTACTTCATGCACAAACTTTGTTTGCTTACACTTGAATAAAGGATGAAATCAAGAATATAATTGCCTCCTATCTTTAAATTATAGCATAACTAAGTGAAAAAACTTTCAATATCTATCTCTAATCCAGAATACAGGCAGTCCCCGGATTACGGACGACCCGACTCACGGTGTTCTGTACTTACGAAGGGGCTCCCCATAAGAATAATTAATAATTATCCTTATGGGTAATTTGATACTACAGCCACTGGACCAGGGAGTCGTTTATGCTTACTTATGGTGTACATTCTCGCAAGCAGTCAGGGCTACAGAAGATGATGTGATGACTTGAGAGAGAGTTCTGGAAGTATTAAGACATCTATGATGGTATCAAAAACATTGCTGATTCTTGGGAGGAAGTGAAGCAATCAACAATGGAAGGGGTGTGGAACAAACCAAGCCCTCAATTCTGCAATGATTTTTGTGGCAATGCATTGCAATTGGACATCAATGAAAATGATGTCATTGACTTACTAGCATCCTATTCACAAGAATAAACCAATGAAGGAAGATCTTATGGAGACAGAGAAGCAGCTGATAAAGTCACAAGAATCACAAGATCCAGAGGCAAGAAAGTTTGTGACAAAGGAATTAGATGAAGTGTTTTGTCTCATTGAAGTCAAATTTACTAAGATTGAGGAGTAAGATCCTAACATGGAATGGTTTACCATTCAGTTAGTGAGAACATCAGCTGCTACAAGGCCATTTATGATGAAAAAAAGAAAAAGGCTGTGCAAACAACCCTAGTACCTTTTTCAAGAAACAGACTTCAGTGGTAAGCTCCCCTCCTCCAGCAACAGAGTCGAATCCTGATTCTTCAGCACCATCTCCATCATCATCTTCCGATTAATGTTAGTTACCTTCTTGCTTCAAAAATGCCCCCTCCAGTAAGCAAGACATTGATGCAACATTAGGTGAGTGTTAACCTTTAATATTCTTTTTTTGAAATTTCTCCTATCTGAACTTTTTTTTGTAGGAGTTTGTTTTTAGGTTCTGTTTGTTTGAATTAAAAGAAAGAGCACAAGAGTTTTTGTAACTTATTATTACAGTACAGGGGTATTATTATTATTGCCACATATGAGCCATTATAGTATTATTATTACCATATATGCGCTGTTCATCAGGAATCCGAGTTACATACAAATTTGACCTAAAGACGTTCTCAAAAACATATCTTGTCCGTAACCCAGGGACTGCCTGTATATTAGTAATAAGGTGAGACACCTTTTGACCACTTGTATATGGAAAATATGTGATTTCTGCATTACTTTAACCTTGGTATCTCTTCTGGGTCTGGCTCCCACTGATGAAACCTCAATAAAGGTCGAAACCGGTTTGGGTGTTGGCTCTTCCTGTAATGCATAGCATCACAGGAAGGGCCACTGAGATCTGATAAGACCTCAATAAACTCAAAACCGGTATGGGTAGTGGCCCTTCCCATAATGCATAACATTATATGTCTGTAAGGATATGTGTAATAATATGCAATATTGTCTAGAAAAGTATACTTAAAAAAAAGAGATTATTGAGACATATAAGCTATCTTAGTTTTCTTACTGTATGAAGACTATGAAAAATGAATAATTACAAACTCAATCTGCTGTATCATCTTCCCCTAACAGTAACAAAACAATTAATAACTTTTAAACATTTTTTCTTTTTATATTTATAAGCATCTGCTATTGAGTTCCAAAATAATGAGCCACTATTGTGTGTTATTGTTAATGGCATTACACTTCAAGCAAACCAATGAGCTTTTTCATATCATGAATACATTTGAATTACAGTAATCATTTCCAATAAATAATTATAATCAAATCAATACTTTTATTTTAATTGAATAGTACTGTCTATATATACAGTACAGGCTGACATAAGTAATGTATTATAAAAAAAAAAAAAAACACTTTCTCACAATAATTTCATTAACAAAAGACTTGTAATTATAAACAAAAAAATAAAAAATTGGCATAATTTAATTAAATATTGTGGTACATCTATTACTATCTCAGAAGTAGTGGTGAAAAGTTGGATAAAAGCAGAATTCAAGAATAAGTGGATGAAAATATGATACTTTGTAGAGGGCAGTGTGGCTTTAAGAGGTCTTGTTTTATCAGTGTGCTCTATTTCTGTAATAGAGTGATGGTAGAATTGGATAAAGGCAATACCTGTCCTGTGATATTCTTGGACTTTGCTAAAGCATTTGACAGGATACCACATGATAATCTGTTAAGTGGAACAAATTAGGGATAAAGAGGAGGATGGATGGCAGACAGTCATCAAAGGATTGTGTATACTGGGGTAGAATAAAAGATTAAGCAGGTAACCAGTGGTGTTCTGTTATCGGTGCACTACTGTCTGATCAGTTTCTTGATGATGCTAAGTTTAAGATGGCAATAGTAAATAAGAGGTATAGAAATCCTTCAGAATGATTTGAGTAAACAGATATTATGTGCAAAGAAAAATGGTTTTGCTTCACCGTGACAAAATACAGAGTTATGCACATTGCATTGAAAATATCTCAAGCTGTATATTATATTGATCAGGTTTCACTTGTGGAAAATGATGAATGGAAGGAGCAGCTCAGCGATGACAGAGAACTCAAATTTAGAGGCCATATTGCAAAAATGAGCAAAACAGTACAGCAGATCACTTGGATTGCTTAAACATGCTGACCAGTAGTTGGAACAAAGAAATTATTCCTCTCTTTGAGGATTTGATATGCCCACATCTTGACCACCTCGCTCAAATTTGGTTTGCCAGGATTTTTTGTGTGAACGTGGCATTAAGCAAGTCACTAAGATGATTTCAGGCCTGTGGAATGCTTTATGAGGTTAGATTGAAGATTTATGAGTTACAAAAATTACTTGACAGAAGAGAGGAGATATGATAGAAATATACAGGGTGTCCCAAAATTCAAGCAAGATTTCAATTTAGCGCCATTTGTGCGGTAAAGTGTTGCCAACGAGAAAAAAAAAAAGACAGTGTGACAGCTGACAGTTCAGGGTTATTAAAAATGGAGCGCTACACGAAAGAACAATCCATTTTCATTGTTGAGGAATATTTTAAAAATAATGAAGGTTTAGCAGCTACAGTTCGCAATTTTTGTACAAAATATGGTCGGAATAGTGATTTAACTTCATCAACTGTGAAAAGATTAATTAAAAAATTCAAGGAAACTGGATTAATTAGTGATCTTATACACTCTGGCTGTCCTTCAACAAGTCGTTCAATAGAAAACATTGAAGCAGTTTGTGATAGTGTTGCTGAGAGTCCAGGAACATCAATTCGGCATGGTCTTGAATTGGGCATTTCGAGAAGCTCTACAGCGTATTCTCACGAAAGATTTGCATCTTTATGCTTCCAAAGTTCAATTGCCTCAAGAACTGAAGCCTACTGACCCCACACAGCGAAGAGAGTTCGTTGAATGGATTATGGAACAACAACAACAAGTGGATGCTTATTTTTCGAACAAAATCATCTTCAGCGATGAGGCTCATTTTCATCTTGATGGCTTCGTTAATCAACAAAATTGTCACATTTGGGGCTCAGAAAATCCACGAGTGATTGTTGAGAAACAAATGCATCCATAACGTGTAATTTGGTGTGGATTTTGGGCTGGAGGCATCATCGGTCCATTCTTCTTCGAAAATGCGGCTGGTAAGGCAATAACAGTTAATGGTGCTCGCTATCGCGACACGATAATCCAGTTTTTTGTGCCTAAATTGCAAGATATGGATGCGGACGACATGTGGTATCAACAAGACGGTGTCACATGCCATACAGCCCAAGAAACAATTCAATTACTGCATGAGTCATTCATGGTTGTGTAATTTCCCGTTTTGGTGATCAGAATTGGCTGCCCAGATCATGTGACTTAACGCCGTTGGACTTTTTTCTTTGGGGTTTTTTGAAGTCTAAGGTTTATGCCAACAAGCCCACGACCACCCACGCCTTGAAGGAGGAAATTGAGCACTGTATCAACGAAATTCAGCCACATTTATGCAAAAACGGTCATGGAAAATTTCGACAAAAGAGTGCATATGTGTCAGCAAAGCCGTGGAGGCCATTTACCTGATATGCTATTCCATGCATAACCCTATACTGTATACTTTATGAACCAATAAGAAATTACAATTTTTAATTAAAAACCTGTGTTTTCTATTAAAATTACTTCTTGCGTGGATTTTGGGACACCCTGTATAAATTGTTAAAAGGTTTCTTAGGAGTGGACATAGGAAAAAATTTTCAATATATACCATGAGGAGAAAGAACAAGAGGTCACTATTGAAAGCTGAGTAAAAGTGTTGTTTATAGAGATGTAATGTTTAGATTTTTTGCTACAAGGGTGGTGAATGAATGGAATAGGTTGCTTGAGGTTGTCAGCACTTTGTTAGTGAATCATTTTAAGGAGAGGTATGATAGGTATTGTGTGAATAATGGTAGTTTGGACCTTCTGCAGTGAGTCTTGATGTACTGTAGGTAGAATTATAATAGCATATTATGAATTAGTTAATGTGGGTGTCCCACGATGAGTCTTGGATTCCATGATGATATCCAGTTAATAATAATAATCTATACATCTTAGTCATCCAACACCTTTAACCATAAGTTGGCTCGCAATTGCAATACACTATTGTCCTAAGCTTATTTTCCACTTGGTTAGAGTATAATAAATTTAGTTTAATCCTTTATCCAAGTGTGAGCAAACAAAGTTTGCGCCTGAAAGTATCTTCAGGACTGGGTTAAGGTGGTACAACACCAGGGCAACTCGTTGCAAAGGTGGAGCAAGATACCAACACTCCTATCTCAGTATCTCCTATAATGCAAAACACATCTCCTTGCGGATATGTCTAATGTTATGCATTAAGGGAAGGGCCACTACCCAGACTAGTTTCGACCTTTATTGAGGTCGAATGGGAGTTCATGCCTTTCATCACTGGCCTCTTTAGATTTAAAAAAGTTGTGCTGAGAGTCAGCTTGATAGTGAGAGAGGAGGAGAAAGGTAGAGTGGATAGTAGTAGATAGTTAAAAGAGGCCTCAGTCGATCTACTTGGCCTGACTTAAATGTCAGCACCAAGCAGATCTCCGACATTATCTCCCTCCATCCGTTCTTTTCAGCTTTCCTCGGTCGGTCACCTCTTCAGATGACCGCCCGAGGAAAGAAGCAACACATGAAAAAGGAAACTGGTAAATAACATTAAAACGTACATATAACAATTTGTAAGACAGAACCAAAGAAATAAGAAACTAGGTGAATTTCGGAATTTCAAACTGAATGACCAGAAGAGCGGGGGAAGAGCCTGGCTTGAGTGATGCAGCTTACAAGGAGCTGCACCGCCTCGATGTAGGCCTTCGCAGCCCAGGTTCTCAGGGTACCCCCTCCTGTGGAATAGACAAATACCTTTTCATAACAAAAATTCTAATCTGAAATGGAAAGAGAAAAAGGGGATTTTTTTTTTTCCCGAGTCTGGTCGCTCAGTATGACGAATCTACTGACTTGTCTGCCTGTTAAGCAAGGCTTACATCCTCCTGCTTTCTGTTGTTGTGGGTTTTGAGGATGTGATCTGCTAACTTTTCTCCGCAGGAGTAGTTTAACATTCCTAGGCCTCTGCACAATGCTGCTCCTGCGTCATCCTCTGCATCAATAAATTCTTCGATTTGTTCTGGAGTGATTTCGTCTATGTCTTCAACAAACATATCGTTCCACTCTGCGCTTACCACTTTTGGCCCGTTTTTCCCTGTGAGGATAAGTAGGATATCCCCGAATGCTTTTATACCATTTCGTAAAGCCTTCTCTTCCTCGGGGAAGTCTTTTAGTAGATGTAGTATTGTCGCATTGGCTTTTGCATAAGGGTACTTTGTGGGTTCTGCTATTACCTTTCCAGGTTCAGCTATGCCCAGACTCCCTGGTTTTGGTTTTTTTACATTCCCTTCTTCAGGGCTGCCTGGCCTTTTTTGTGTGGTTTCTTCGCTATGAATTTCCATTTCTACTGTTTCTCTTCTGTTATTTCTTCAACTACCATGATAGGACCTTCCTGTTGGTGTTTCTGTTTATTTTCTGTGGTGGTGGTTTGGTCGTTGGCTGGCTCCTCATGCTTTGTGTCTTTCCTGGCTGCTTCTACAATTTTGGCTGTAGGTTTCTCTGTTGCTTCATTTTGCGATGTGGTGGTGTGATTCTTTGTTGCTGCCCTTTCATGTGCAGCCTCCAGGGTTGGGAAGTCGTTCTGCTCCATGCCACTGATAGTTTTCCGGTGTTGCAGTGTTGGGCGTAATAGTACCTCCCACTCTTTCTACATGGTTTCTACTTGGACAGGTGTCCACTTTATGGTCTGTGTTACCACATTTTAAGCAGGCTGACTGGCAATTCTGCTATGTATGGCCCGCTGTCAGGCAGTTCCTGCATTTCATTTTCGGGCACTGAGCCCCGAGATGCGTGAGGGCACTGCACTTAAAACACTGTCGCTTTACGCCAGGGTAGCTAACCATTACCCTGGCCGATCCTATTTTGACGAAATTCGGAATTTCTGCCTTCATCATGACAGAAAAAGTGACTTCTCCTGACTTCCATTGAGGGAAGTCAGCGTCCGTGCCAATTTTTATATCCTGCACGGCTCCCCATTTCGAGAAGACTTTAGTGATGATGTCAGTGTCTTCTTCGAGATATTCAATTGGGAAACGATCTATTCTTACACTTTTGGAAAAACTTCCTACCACAAAAGGATGAAAAACTTTTCCCTGGCACTCGACTCCTTTCAGTAATTTTTCTCTAGTTGCAACGTTAGTGCATACACTTGGTTAGAGTATAATAAATTTAGTTTAATCCTTTATCCAAGTGTGAGCAAACAAAGCAAACAGACTAGTTTCAACCTTTATTGAGGTTTCTTCAGTGGGAGCCAGGCCCAAGTGGAGATATCAGGCAGAAGCATTAGCAGGTCTCTAGCTATAGGAATTGCCAATTGGTGTGCCACCCTTTTTTAACAATTTACTCTGGATTTAGAGAAAGATGTTGAAAGTTTATTTTTCACTTGGTTAGAGTATAATAACCTTTCGACCTCAATAAAGGTCGAAACTAGTCTGGGTAGTGGCCCTTCCCTTAATGCATAACATTAGACATATCTGCAAGGAGATGTGTTTTGCATTATAGGAGATACTGAGATAGGAGTGTTGGTAGCTTGCTCCACCTTTGCAACGAGTTGCCTTGGTGTTGTACCACCTTAACCCAGTCCTGAAGATACTTTCAGGCACAAACTTTGTTTGCTCACACTTGGATAAAGGATTAAACTAAATTTATTATACTCTAACCAAGTGAAAAATAAACTTTCAACATCTTTCTCTAAATTCAGAGTAAATTATTAAAAAAAGGTGGCACACCAATTGGCAATTCCTATAGGTAGAGATGGCCTGCTAATGCTTCTGCCTGATATCTCCACTTGGGCCTGGCTCCCACTGAAGAGACCTCAATAAAGGTCGGAACTAGTCTGGGTAATGCCCTTCCCTTAATGCATAACATTAGACATATCCACAAGGAGATGTGTTTTGCATTATAGGAGATACTGAGATAGGAGTGTTGGTAGCTTGCTCCACCTTTTCAAAGAGTTGCCTTGGTGTTGTACCACCTTAACCCAGTCCTGAAGATACTTTCAGACGCAAACTTTGTTTGCTCACACTTGGATAAAGGATTAAACTAAATTTATTATACTCTAACCAAGTGAAAAATAAACTTTTAACATCTTTCTCTAAATTCAGAGTAAATTATTAAAAAAGGGTGGCACACCAATTGGCAATTCCTATAGGTAGAGATGGCCTGCTAATGCTTCTGCCTGATATCTCCACTTGGGCCTGGCTCCCACTGAAGAGACCTCAATAAAGGTCAAAACTAGTCTGGGTAGTGGCCCTTCCCTTAATGCATAGCATTAGACATATCCGCAAGGAGATGTGTTTTGCATTATAGGAGATACTGAGATCGGAGTGTTAGCAGCTTGCTCCACCTTTGCAATGAGTTGCCTTGGTGTTGTACCACCTTAACCCAATCCTGAAGATACTTTCAGGCGCAAACTTTGTTTGCTCACACTTGGATAAAGGATTAAACTAAATTTATTATTGTGAATTAGCTTAGTTCAATTACATACTTTAACATTTTACATAATGAAAAGGCTTTTTAATACTGTTATTTAAAAAAATTTAAATTTTTACAAAATATTTTTACTCACCTTGGGTGAGTAAAAATGTTTTATAGCTAGTATATTTTAATTGCATTTCTCGAGCCGTGTGAGTCACAACCACCTATGGCAATCCATTCATCATTTACCACTCTCGAAACAATAAATCTAGTCCTCACACCTAGTACAATAATATCCGCACTCTTACACAATTTCCAGTGGTGACCCCTTGTTCTCTTTTTACTCATTATGTACTGAAATATTTCTTTCATATCATTCTTATAGAATCCTTTTATTAACCTATAAATTGTCATCATGTCCCTTCTTTTGTGCTTGTCAATTCAACTTTGCAATATACATACCATCAACTTTATCCTCATTGAACATACCACACACTTTTACTATTTTGGTAAGCTGTTTCTAGATCCTCTCCATCACAGCTTAATTTCCCATTAGTCAAGGTGTGG
>NW_028328087.1:0-24930 GCF_054136105.1 Typopeltis vanoorti
GTGTATTAATGAGCCGATTGTTAAATAACCCATTAATGTACTTTTTTTCCCTTTCTTTAAAAGGCTGATTAAAATGCAAATATTGATTGGCCTACATTTTTGCATCCTGGAAGCGACCGAAACCATGGTTTTACCAAACGAAGTGTCTAATGTAGTCAAAAAGATGTTTTCTGAGGTAAGGAAAACCCTGACATTTCAGTGCTTCACGGTTTTCCGTCAAGCGCCACCACTGAAATGTTAGGTGCGAATTGCACTTCGTCCGTTAGCACGAATTTAAAAGATTAGCCTCTTAAAACAAGTACAGCAAAAAACACATTAAATTTTCATCTGTGATAATACTTTATTTGGTAAAATAAAGTAATAAACAGCAAGAAAAAACAAGGCCGACAGGTGTGATGGTAGAGAAACAACTGGAGAAAAATGGGATAGGTTTTGGGAGTGACTAATTGAAGCTCAATATACTCGACACGTCATTATACAAACACTAATTGATGGCACATCCACAAAAATCTTCATAGAGAGGATTTATCACCGGATGTGTTAAATCTTCCAATTTTCTGTTTGCTTACTGGAGACCTTAGGTGGCTTCAAAAAGTTCGATGTTTCGTCTTGTGCAAGTTTTCCGAATTAATTAGCCTTATTTCACCCATGGTGCTAACGGAAATGTGACACAGAACTTTGGCGTGTCATATGGCTTTCATCCCCCAAACAAACCGAAATCTTCAACTAATCAAGAACCCTAAAGAGATTAGTTTCAAATACGGAGGAAATGATCCTCTTGTATTATTATTATGGGCAACTACATGGAGTCATTAGACCTGTTTCGAGGGAGGCCCTAAACATGTTCAGAACAACTACACAACATTCACACAGTATCTAGCATTCTTTGCCTTTAAACTCATTCACAGTCATGGCACCCACAACAGACTCTGGCAGCTTATTCCATTCACTTACCACTCTAAAAATAAAAAAAAGCCTACTCTAACATCCTTGATAACCACACTCTGGCCCAGTTTCCATTGATGGCCCCTAGTCCTCCTACCTCCAGTCCTGTTCTTAAAACTATCTTCTGAACTAATCTTATAGAAACCCTTCAATAATTTGAATGTCTCAATCATATATCCCTTTTTCCGCATATCAACCAATTTCTACAACCCACAAATCTTCAACCTGTTCAGCCATAAGGTTCATGCCATAGACCAGCTATCATCTTGGTTTCACTCGCCTCTGGATCCTCTCCACCTCCTCCCCATCAAGAAGAAACCCTGGCGACCAAATCTGGGCACAGTAGTCGAGATGGGGTCTTATCAAGGCTCGATACAGAGGAACGATAACTTGATTGTCTCTGCTCGTCAAAGTATTCTTCAGTAACCAAGTGATTTGAAGAGCTGATTTAGCCACTTTTGCAATGTGCCTCCTAAACTTCAACTCCCTATCGACCAACACTCCCAAATCCCTGGCCTTGTCAATATCCTGGAGTACAGTTCCGCCAATGTGCGATACTGCTGCTAATATTTTCCAAGTCAAAATGCATAACCTTACACTTTGCCACATTAAATTGACATCCATTCTCCTTAACCCAGTCCTCCAATCTATCCAAATCATCCTGCAAAATTTTGACATCATGTGCATTCACTATGGCTCTACCCAACTTTACATCATCAGCAAACAAATGAACAGTTCCTCTCAGATCCTTTCATATATCGTTAATGAACAAATTAAATAGTAGTGGTCCAAGGACAGAACCTTGCGGCACGCCATTGGTCACAGGCCGTCTTTTGGACTCTGCTCCTGAATAAACTACTCTCTGATATCTCTCCATCAACCACCCTCCTATCCATCTCACCAACACTATATCCATCCCCATATGTTGCAGTTTACAGATTAGAATTCCATGTGGTATCCTGTCAAAGGCCTTAGCAAGGTCCAGCAGTATCACTGTAAACCCATTACCGTTATCCAGTTCAGCCGTCACTGTGTTAGTTATAAAACGTGAGCAAGTTACTGAGACATGAACTACTCTTCACAAAACCAGGCTGTCCTCCATACAATATCCCATTTTCATCAATCCATTCCTGTATTTTTCTCTTGACTTCTTTCTCCAAGACCTTGTCAACGACTCCTGATATGCTGATCGGTCGGTAATTTGCAACAGCAGTCTTGGATCCTCCTTTATGCAGTGGAACTATTTTCCCTCTTTCCACCCCTCGGGACTAACCCAGACCCGAGATTCAAATTAAACAATATGGTCAAGGGCATCAACAATTCTTTAGCCGCTTCACGTAAGACCCGAGCTGATATACCATCCAATCCCACAGATGTATTCCCATTAAGGTTTTGTAATAACTATTCACCTCTACTTCATTCACCACAATTCCCGTATAAGCTAATGGTTCCTTCATTCCGTCAACGTCACTACCTGGATGATATACTCTTGCAAAGTGTTCGCTCAGTAATTCCACCACATCAACTGAGTCAGTGACCTCCCTACCATCGGCATTCCTTAAAATCATTCTGCCGTATACATTTTTTCTCTTACTTGCAGAATATCGAAAAAACTGTTTGGGATTCCCTTTAGCTTGCATGGCTTTCATAATTCCCTTTCATAATACGCTTTTGCTTTTCGTACCACACTCGTTACCCTTCTGGCCTGCGCTTTATACCGTTCATGTGCCTGCAGGTCATCTTTCTCCTTAAATTCCCTCCACAGTTGTTTCTTTTTTTTTTTTTTTTGCAGCTCGAGTTTAATGGTGTTATTCATCCATTTAACCCCCACTTGATTTACTATTCTGACTCTAGGTACACAGTCAGCCCATTATCTCCTGCAAACGTTCCTTAACCACTTCCCATGCACTATCAATATCCAGCCTTTGCAGTTTTACATGCCATGGCACTGAACCAATCAATCATCTAAGCTTGTCATACTTATCAGCACGGTAATTCCACTTGTACCCTTTCTTAATTGAAAATTCCACACATTTAGCCACCTCCCAGGTGGCTAAATGTGTGGAATTAAAATGTGTGGAACCTTATGATCACTCTCACCAAATGGTGGCAACGTGTCATATTCCTTAGTCAAATTCTCAAATGCAATTACTAGGTCAAGCACTCTCGAACCCCTAGTGTTTTCCATTACATGTTGTTTCAGATAGTTATCTCTTAATAACTGAATAAAATCCAACTTCTCCCATGTGTCCTCTCCTCCTTCCAATCAATGTTACCATAGTTCAAATCCCTCATGATAATTACCCTCCTTCCGCTCATTGCGTCTATTTGCTTATGCATACTGTCTCCACCATCTATTCCATCTCCTGGTCTGTGGCAGCACCCAACTGTATATTTTGTTCTGCTAGTCTCAATCTCCCTCCAAATAGCTTAAATGTGCTCTATTCACTATCCTGCAGTTCACCGTCTATTCTCCTTGGTTGCACAGTTCATCAGCTATCATCCATAACACTCTTCCCCCATTTTATTCTCTCTGTCCCTCCTGAACACACTATTCCCTTCATATTCTATCCCACTAGCTACATCATCTTCTGTCAGCCATGTTTCACTAATGCCAATAACCTCTGGCCAGGAAGAGCCAACCAAGGCCAAACATTCTTCCTTTTTGCACCTAATACTCCTGGCATTAGTATACATGAAATGCAGAAGCCCGTTTATTCCACCCTTATTTGTGATGCCTTATACTAATTATCCCATTCTGATTTGTTGTCCTTCATACTAGCTCAGGCACATTATACACATTCATACACTCAACCGCCTCACTGGGGGGGGGAGAAGTCCGACCACACCTCCTCGTGCCCCCCCCGGAACCTTTGAAGCTCTTGACCAAATTTCGTAAGGTCCAATTTCAAGGTGACTAACGTGGTAACGGCATCCAATTTTCCAATGAAGAGTCATAGAAAGATATCAACCAATGCTACCGCGTCTGGGGTTGCAGTCTGGGCTCGTGATGATAAATATACTACGAAGACTCATATTAACATTTTAAGAACAAGACAACAACAACTGCCTCACTGATGTCTGCATATCCATCCCCCCCTAACAGCTCTAGTTTCACTGATTCTGCACATCCACTTTCCTTCATTCAGCAACAAATATTTCAGTCTCTACACATCAAATCCATTTAGATGCAAACCAACCATCTTGTATAAATCCTTTTGCCCATCAAACTCACTCCACATGTCCACAAACTCCACACCACTCCTTCTGCATAGCCTGCGCATACAGTCTTTTGCAATTATGGCCCTCCTTCCCAACTCTTCTCTGTCATACCGTGGAAACAGACTCACTATCTTAACTCTCTCACTCTTTTCTTTTGCTACCTCTAATAATTCCTTCACATCCTCTCTCATAGCAATTTTTTTTCCTTTGAAATCATTCCTTCCTGCCACTACTATAATTTCTTTTACTCCCCTGCTTTTGAGCTCTAATAGACTCATTTACATCATTAATTTTCGCACCCAGTAAGTATGATTTTGTCTCTCATCTATTCCACCTCTTACTAACAAATCACCGTACAACACTCGCTCCTTCATTTTTCTTACACTCCCAATCATACTCTTATTTTTCTTTTCATACACTTGCTTCTTTCCGGTAGCTGATGCGCTCGGTAAACAATTTTGTAGTCGCTCTAGCTGCCGTTTCGCCCTATGTATCATTCCGCGCAACCGTGCGATCTCACACATTGCAACTAACTCCTCATTTTTTTTTTTATCAGTCAAACCATTCTCCCTCGCATTATTAATAGATTCAAGTGGGAATGAGATATTCGAAGTGCCCAAGTGTATGGTATTCCAGACCGAATGATAGAATTCAATTTGTTTCTCCATTAGAGATCGTCTGGTAAACAAGTATCCAACCGCACTGCTTTTAATAGAATTGAGAATTTAAGAATGGAGAGAAGATGTTTATTTCTTTCGACTATCCTTTGGAAAGTGTTTTTAAAATACTATTGTGATCGATTTTTATTTGACCCAATCAGCATCAGTAAATTGGTCAAGCAATGATGTCCTCTGTCCTTTTTGCACTGGGTCCTCGAGCTGTTTATATATGCAGCAATCTCTCCATAGTAATCTGCAATATAATTGGACTATTCCTCAAAGGAAATTACTAAAAATAATCCCCAGGGGAACTGAAGCAAAGATTGACCACCAGACCAATGCACACAATTCTTTTTTCAGTGGGTGGTTACATTCGAATTTATTTTGATGTCCATGTAAAAATGTAGTGGGTTCGTCATTACCCATACTTTATCTCTTTTATATTAATCTTTAGAAACACTATGTAATAAGTGATCTGAGATCACTCTTTTCTCCTGGAAGGTTATTAAAAGGATTATAATAAACTCGATCGCCATGTACCTCGATTTAACATCACTGGTTCGTCTTTCGAACTAAACAGATTATACCGTTCGTTACAGGGACAGAATTAACTCAATCACAGCAGACAATTCATTTCCTTTTCTCAAAGAAAATAAGCTATGAATGACAATTTTATCTCCCCCCCCCTCCAGCAATCTAGAATGGACAAAAAAAATCATTGCTAGAAAACCGATATTTTCACATAAAATTTAATAACAGTTTACTGTTTTTATGGAAATATGTTTAAGAAACAAAGAAAATTGCCATCCAGTGATACCACTAAATGTTCACAGAAGCCTGAATGACAGAAGAACAAAATTTAAGTCGCCATAAATAGAATCTAATTAAAACCCACATGTGAATGAGTGCTTAAACCAACAGAAAAGCGAAATGAATTCACTCTTTTGAAGTCAAAATAAAAACGTATAATAAAAGAATATTTGGTTCTATTAATTGATAAAAACACTGATTTAAATTTCTTTCTTGAATAATATAAATCTCTTGATCTGTTTTTATGTTTACAAGATCAATGCAATTGAATCTGCTAAACATTTAAACGCTAGAAATATATACTATGTCGATTTGCGTGAGACTCGAACTAAATGCAAAATCTAAACCTGTTTTGAGTAGATTAAAGGAAGTTTTCCTCAACAATCAGCACTGAGATTTAGGCGAAAATATCCCCGAGGCCATATGAACCTGTTCGGACCGTCTTGTATGTAAATTTTTGCAGGACAAAAATCCCTAGTTTACGGAGGAATAATCGTTCCCACACCCGTACGAATTCAACTAATTTACCTTTCAATTGCGGGATAAAGACTGCGTCATGCCTAGCATTCAAATTCAGTTATTTCTAACCAAAAAACATTGTTAATATACTCACTGAGTTACGGAGACTCTCAGATACTCAAATACTACAATACGCACCTCTCGTGGCAGCTTGTGTGTGGGGGGGGGGAAAGCGAAGATTATCATTGCTGTTAATAAAATTGAAAGTGTCTCATGTTTGTGTAAATTCAATTCTCTTCATCAGCATGCGTATGCATTGTTCAATAATAACAGACGGCGAGATAGTAAATTCCTATCATATCAAGCTGCTCGGATAGACTTCACGTTTTTATTATCAGAAATTAATGAACAGTGGAGCTTCTATCTTCTTAACTGGTTTCGTAAAAAATTCGAAAAAAAGTGCCTTTTAAAACTACTGGAGAATTCTTTTTCATCAAAGTTTTGTTTGTAGAAATTCTCGTCAAGTAATTAAATTACGAAAATCTCTAAAACTTCTAATTTTCTGTTAAAGGCTATAATTGAAAATTTTTAATATAATCCTATAACAGTCCTTGATTGGCTAATTATCATAATTTAACATATCATAAATATATAAAGATTGTAACAATATAAACATAAATATATAATTTGTAATGCACACACATTGCCAATAAGCTAAACGTGTTGCTTCCCGTTATATTAGGTATCTGTTTTGAGAGTTCATAGAATCTTGAAACCCATATGGGTTCTTGGTTACCTAAGTCATTGGATATTATAAGATCACGTAATATTGACTCGAATAGGTACATTTATTTGATTGGATCAATGCTTTAGGTAGTTCATAGAAAGAATCCCTCACTGACATTTCTCATAAAAAAAAGGAAAGGTTTCAGGATACAAAACTGGTGGAGCAGGTGTTCATAATTAGCTTCCGCTGGCTTAGAATAAGGAGCATAATTTTCTTATAGATCTCCAATTGAAGCTACCAGAAGTTACGTTTCGTGAAGTTGCAGGTAATATTTCAATTTTTGTTGTACTTAAAGTTCTTTGCACCATTTTATTGATTTTAATGTTGAGGTTTGTTTTTACAGAATGTTAAGAGTGAAATCAATTTCTTCTCTTTTTAATGAGAGTTGACTATCGTTTAAAATTTTTGACTTTTCCGGTTGGTATGGTATGTAAAAATTTGGTTTAAATCTTGTGTGTAATTTAACTAATGTTAAAATGATGGAAAAGACAGACACACAAAGATGCGTTTATTCAACAACTCTTGCGTAGATACTGCAAATATTTTTTTTTTCTTAGAAATTGTCCGACAAATTTCAATACGAGATCCTAAGTATTAAATGCCGACAAATCCTACTGAATAAGATTTCAAATATATTATGATTCTTGCAATTTCAAATTGGTTTATTTGGATCGAAAGTTGAACCGGACAGATATAATTTAGTTTTCACCCTAAATATATTTCAGTCGATCAGATTGCATTTGTTATTTGAATCGTATTGAATAAGTTTCAATGCTACTAATAGCAATTTCACGTATATTTGATTGCTTTCAAAGTTTTAATTCTTTTTTTTGTTTTTCGTATACTGTAGATAATTTTAATTTCACTTTTGTTTGCTTATTCTTTTAAATTCATATCCACACATACATCTGCTTCAGGTGTTTTATATATAACAGTTCTAAGCCGGAAAATTAATTTGATTTTTAGTACTCCAGCAATATTTTTCTAGGACGATACTCTAGATAAGAAAGGACTGGGAAACACAAAATGTTTATTTTACTTTTTAATAAAACAAGTAGAAAAATTAGGGGAGTTTAAATGCCGATTTCAGAAATGTTCTTTAAAATTCCGAACTTATGTTCTCTTCGAAGTAATGGTATTTACTTAACTGCAAAATAATCCCTTCCCCTATTTGCACGTAACTATCTTGTTACCAAAAGAAATCAGTCGAGCAAAATTCTATTCCGTAGTGTCGCTGTCAATAAATGTTACTCTCGAACCAAAGTATTATTTCTTTGTTTTTAAATAATGCTCTAATTGTGCATACACAATATATTACAATACATCCACCCACGCACCCCTATCTATCTATCTTTAACGCTTTTCATTCCTCCTTAGGCCGTAGGAGATATTCTCAATTTTCCTCTCCTAGCATTCAGATTGAGTGCCGTTTATTGTCAATAATGTTTAACGTTGTTAGCACAGCGTGCTTGCTAATCACAGATGTCTAATTTATTTCTACGTGGACTTGTGTGTTCTGATCGATTTAGTTTAGCTTTCAGATTAATCATCCGCGTTTATTCTTGAAGGAAAAAATTCCTATTTACTTGAGACAAATACCGTGGCTCTAAAGAAAAGCCCATAGGGAAAAAGAGTTCTACTCAGAGATTAGAATTGAATTTCTGACTTTTTAAAGACTACCTATAAAATTCTAAATATATTCTAATGTTCACCGTTTTTTTTTTTTCCTTGTGAGTGATTGTGTTTTGTAGGCTGTTATTTTTTATTCTGAAGACGTAATCACAGACAGAATTTCTTTATCATTTATTGGAACCAGAGCTGAAGACGAAAAGAAACATTAACATATTGAAGATCATCAGATCAGTGCAATGAATGTCGCCTCCAGAAAAGGCTACATTAACGCAGGCCGAAACGTTGTGCGAATTATTCTTTGGGAGTCTTATGCGAATGTGATATTTCAGATTTCAAGGGACATCATTTTGAAATTCTTATTAGTGGTGATTTTTTTAATGGCTGAGTGTTTAATATTTTAAACTTCACCCGTAGAGCTTCATCTCCTGCAGTCATCATTTCATCTTGGAGGTATTGTCTATTTAGTCTGGTAGAATGAATAATAAAAAAGAATTATATTCTAAGGGTCTGCGAAGGTTAGCCTAATGGCTGTGCTCTTCTCAACCATATGCATGGGGAAGGAGTGTCCTAGGTTCGATTCCCGTCGGTAACGTGAAGAACTGAAGGACCGTTCTCGGCCATAGCAAAGTTAGCCGACAGTAGGATGTTTTCCCCAGTTTACCCTGGAGTTTTTCATCCCGCAAAGCAGGCAAATCCGTCTTGAGAACTCAACACTATAGGATACACCGGAGCGTAGGGCTAACCACCACTCCCTGAGGTCCGATAATTAATAAACCCTCGTTCCGATGAGGTTCGATGATTAATAAAGTAAAGATGACATGAGATTCTAAGTCCTGCAAGTATTTTGCTAAGAGCAAACCGATGGCTATCAGGAACTTTGCAAAAAAGCTTTAAGATAAGAATACATTATATAATAAATCCACAGTATTGTTCATTTTCACACAATTATTTAGAATTTCGCTAAAGAGTCGCAACAGATTTAAGTACACAATCTCTCGTTTGATGATTTGCATAACTTGAATTTTAAATAATAACCGCGTTCTTCGTATAAAATAACCCTTACGAAAAACATTTTTCAGCTTTCGATCTTCATATGGTTCAGATGACACTGATACTGTTGTCATAGAGCAAGTGCGATGGAAGTCAGGAAAAGTGTCATAACCTACATAGGAAAGCAGCCTCTCGATTTAAGGTAAGAATACATTTTATAATAAGCACACCAATTGCTCATTTTCACATCAATTATTTAACATTTTTAGCAATAATCTCGAAACAGATTTAAGTCTAAAATCTCTCCTTTGATGATTTGAATTATAGAATGATGATTTGAAGACATAGCTTGAATTTTAAATGTTCTTCCTACTAAACTCTTTGAAAAAAATATTTTTTAGCCTTCCATCTTCTTCACGTGGTTCACAGGATATTGTCGTCATAGAAGACGATTCTCCAGGAACAACGGCTTGCCTTCCTCTCAAAAAACTCTTCTCGAAAAGAAGGCTATCACAGTGGAATAACCAAGAATCTTTACCGGTAGAAAAGAGCTTCATCGGGAGAGAAGAACGGGAAGATAACAACCACGTCAGCCCGGAAGAAAACGAACAACACATAATGGAGAAAGGCACCCAGTTAGATCAAGCGATCCTAGTAGAAAACAAAGAAAATATCCCACAAATAGGTAATTGCAAGCACGTGCCTTTTTTTTCATGTCTTCAAATGAAAAAAAAAGCGTTCTTCATTTTAAAAAAAGACATTTATTCAATGTTTTTTTCTTTGCAGAGCATAAATCTGGGGAAAATATTTGTCCGGAATGTGGAAAATCTTACACAAAGACAAAGAGACAGCAATTTCTAGATCACATAAGAGGACATAAGAATAAAAATGCCGGACGATACAGCTGCGAAACCTGCAAAAAATCATTTGCGCGTAGTTCAGAGCTGAAGAATCATGTAAGAACGCACGACGGCATTAAGCCTTATCAGTGTTCAAAGTGCGACAAAAAGTTCACTAAAAATTCCCAATTGACGACTCACATTCGCACACACAGCGATGAAAAATCCTTCCAGTGTGAGCAATGTGGCTCTAGTTTCAATCAGCCTCAAAATCTCAAGAGGCACGTGAAAACTTTGCATAAAAGTAACGCGAATTGAGGGTTTTATTCAATATCATATGTGCTCTGTATTTAGTTAAATGTTGTATATTTTTATTATATTAATTGTATCTTGTTTGTATCTATTAATATCTTGTTTTATCACCGGAAAGTACTTTTGTTTACTTGTAATAAATGTTTCTACTTATATCTCAAGTGTAGTTGTCTGTTTTGGAACTACCGAAAAATTATTGGATCGCCAATTTATTAAGCGATCTCAATATATATTGTCCGGAATCTAAACACGTAATTGTTAGTAATAGTTAAAGCAAATAATGTGTACCTGACGGGAAAAGATGATCGCATTTGATCTCAATTTACGACTACTTTTCATTCTTTTTTAGAAAAGAAATATTTTGATTTCAATAATTGAAATAATTTATAAATTTTTTTTTTTTTTGGAAAAAAATATAAACAAAATTCCGTTGCTGAGCACATTTTTTTTTTCTTAAAAAATAATTGAATGAGATTGTAATATGTTGTGTATTCGTTTTGCATTTGATTCTGTATTATGTGGTTAAGGTTGGTATGATTAACCTGACTGGCTAATTTCAAATGGAACCAGGATTCTGTCCAAATTATGAATTACTGATCATTTAAAACTATATATTTAGAAATTTACGTACATTTAATCATACTAATATAACATTTATTGTACAAATGAGATTCTATCCTTTTCAATTTATTTACTTGAATAAAAGTTCATAAAGAAGAACCCTACGGTTCGTCTTTTTGAACTGGTCATAAAAAGTGGGTTGTAACTTAATTTTCCCAAAGGCTGGCTGAAGCTCACTGGCTAGAGCTACGTTGACTGTGTATGGCCTGTGATTAAGCAACAGAGTGAGACGACGTGAAATGGCTATGCGCGCGCATGAAGTCAGTGTTACTGCGAGGATCTGGAAGCTCCTACAACTGAGCTAAGCCAAGATAGATTTGACTAGACGAGCAAGCATCTGCTTCGATACACGACGCAAAGCTCAATTATTGCAGCGCAAGCTTAAGACGTATTCTGTCTACAAAAATAAAAGCCTAATGGAATGCTTATAAATGCATGCATTTATTAACAAATAAATACCAATTCTTGCTTAATTAATGAGATTGCGCAGCAAGCAATGGAGAATTCGCCAATGCATGCATGTCTTCGAACAAATTATGGAGAAACGCTGTTTTTTTTTTTATTTTAAAAATCATAAGAAATATCCTACTCGTCCATCCATCTTATGAGGAGGGCTTTCCGCATTCCCTAACGGTAGTATTTCTGACTGTAAAGTGAGTGTGCTATTGACTATGGCTATGGAGAATCGAAAAGAAACGCACAATATTGCTTACAAAATCAAACCAGCATGTTTTTTTTTTATTGAAACAGTAATTTAAGATATATAACGCACAAATTAGAAAAAATAAAATAAATTTTTTTCCAATAAAAACTAGATGTGCTATCGGTGTCCTTGTTCACCCCCCCCCTCCCTTGCAAATAGGTTGTACCTTGGCCCCATTTACTCTAGAAATTGTATTGGTTGCCGTTACAGGTAAAAAAAAATTAACGAATTTACACTGAGGTTCAAATTAAACTTTGGCCATTTTCCATTAATTACAAGATTACTGATAGAGTTCTAAATACAGAATAACCACGCTCTTTCTTTCAATGGACAAATGGAGGAACCATGCAAAATTTACTGAGAATACGTGCTAATTTTATTTATTTTTTAATATTAATCCCATACCTAGACGGGTCGCGGACCTATAGCACATCAGCACCGTGCGTTGGGCGAAGATGAGGAGAGAAATTTATATTTTTTTAATAAAGATTTGCAGGTTGTAGTTCGGGAATACTTCTTGAGGAAGACTGTTCCAGAGGGCAGAATAAAACAGGAATAGAAGCAGGCTCGGTGTGTTTGTAGTTGCAAAGTAAAGGAGTACTGGGTATCTGAGGCGCTCATATTTACAGATGCAACATGAAGTGAAGGAATGATGGTTGCCGATTCACTGGAGCAGTGACCATCGAAGTACTGGTACAGCAGAAGCAGTGCTGAAGCACTTCATCACTGAGATAGACGTTGAAGGGAGCGTAAGAGAGGGATCGTCTATGAGCCCACTTGCTCACCTGTAGATGACGTCAAGGATTTCAAGGGAAATTCTAGGCTCACCGCCCTTCACAGGCGAGTAGTATTATAAACATAGGCGGATTTGGAATTTGTATATAGCAACAGTGAATTGGGTGTAAAACAGGCTTTTGAACGAAGAGAATTACAATTTTCTTGTATGCAGGAGTCTACAGATGTGATGGGTATAGATGCCAGGTTTATCGATCGGAGAGAAAGAATTTGTTATTTCGAAATCCGCGGGAAAGAAAACTGAATTTAAGAGGCTGGTCTGTTAACTGCTTGTTCTTTTGGAGAGGCTCCTTTTTTGTAGAGGGGGAAAGTACGAATTTCCCTCGAACAAAATAAATCGATATAAGATATCTTCCTTCAGTTACAAAGAATTCAAAAAAGATTCAATCCAATCAAAGCTTTTTCATCCAAAGCGCTTCCATAATACGGCCATGAGAAGATTGTCCTTCGGGTGGGGGGGGGGCTCCTAAACGAAAATATTCTTTTAATTAATTGGAAGGTTCTAATGAGTACATACATTTTTCCAATCGAACATGGCGCGAAACATAAAATCGTGAAAGTATAGTAACACATTATGGATAGTAATCGCTGACTGGAGAAAATGCCAAAGGCCAGATCATTATAATACTACCACAAGCTGAAAATAATATTGTTCGTAGCAGGAATTTTTTTAAGTCTAGTTTTTCAGACAATTAAGTCATAAGTGGAGTTTTTTTGTCTGTGCAAAGTTAGAATGTTACATGGCCATATGATTTTAAGACTATCTTGCTAAACCTTTGTACCGATTAACAAGAAAGTTTGAGGATAATAAAGATTTCGTCATTATATGTATTACAATTTAATAATTTCACACTTACAAACTAATTATGGACAAAGGAGGATTTTTTATTACTTTAGAAAATAAAAGAAGAAAATCGTTGCGTTTTTTTAAAAAAATGCAGTACTGTTTTTTTTTTTTATACAAGAGTATGGAAAGAAAATCGAAGGGGAGCAAAAGTTTGGATATTGAAAAAAATCCCACTTCACATAGTCAAATGACCATGCAAATTTTGAACAGGAGATAAATACTTTCTTTTGTATATCGAGGCCGTGAGATGACTAGGGCATTAGCCTCTATATGAAAAAAAAATCATTATTTTAAGGTTTCACTGGAGTGAAATTGCCAAATATCAGTTTTTATTATCATCTGGAGGTCGAAAAAAATCGAAGCATTTGAATAACACCCGGTTCTATCTTGTCCAATATCTGAAAAGTTTAAGAATATTGCTGAGGACCTTGTAGTTCAGTTTCTTTTTTAATCTATCATTTCTATTATTATGAATAACTGCTCGGAGAAATAATGTTACACACGCATCGCTTCCCCGGCCGGCTTCGAAAAACTAACCAGCAGCATACTTCACTGTCCAGTGATTGATGCCCGGTGAGCTTGCTCTCGTGAAATGCGACGAAAACGAATTTGTGTCGAAATGAAACTGTCCATGCAATGGTGAAATATATTTCCTGCTATCAGGAATATAATCGTGCTACTTAAAACCCATTTTATGCAAACAAAACTTGTATCTGTTTTCTGATAACACTTTGCTGCGTATAAAAATGGATAGTTGATAAAAAATGAACAGTGAAACTCGATCAATTTAGAGCTGGTCGTGTGGTGGGGGAGAAAAGAAGTATCGATACCAGTAAGAAATATGTCGATAGTTAGTCAAACACTTTAAAAGAGTGTTTGACTAACTATCGATATAATTATTTCATCTTAAGAGGTATTTGTTCGAGACTGGGTCCGCATGATGACGTATTTGAGAATAAGGGGCTTCGGTGTAATGGACTACACACAAGCACAGTTTACAGAATTACATGGTTTGGCTAACAGATAAGGAATATTTGGATGTATGTCATCCGGCATTTAATTCCTTACTTCGAAGTATTTTATCCTCTTCCTGTCTTTGCCTTCAAGATAATTTGGTAAGTTATCAAAGGAATTATAGTGAAATCTATAGCTGGTTTCCTTGGTTTAAAATTAAACTGCTACATCTATTTAACTGGATTACTACAAGCCCATAGTTATTTTTTTCTATTAGTTTTCTAGATAGAAACCCATAACATCAATGAATTTGACAGAATTCCATTTCGTTTTCTCAAAGAAAATAGAATTGTGATTAATAATCTCCCTCCCCCAACCTCAAAGAAGCCCAAATAACATAACAAGTGTTTAAGGTGGAAACAAATAAAATCCAATTGCAAATTAATAAGAACTGATTCCTTCACATGTTCATTGCCAATCACGCGTTATCGCGCGATGCGAGTTCTCATTCTCACCAAAAGGCCGATCACGCGTTATCGCGTGGACGTCGCTAACTAAATAAAAAAATAAAAAAAATTTGGCCACCACACGAAATTCCAATTTTCAGCTTGGCAATGAGAGTGTTAAACACCAACAGAATAAATGAATATTTTTATATTCGTTGGGTTGCTTCACTCTTTCTAAATAACAAAAAAAGAACGAATAATAAAGAATGTTGTGTTTGATAATTCATAAAAAACATCTAAATTTCTTATTAATATCATAATTCCCATCTTATCATTTCTTATATTTATCAGATTAGTGCATGCTAAACTTTTCTGGTAAACATTTAAATGATATTCAATTATCAGGTTTTGGGACTTGAGGTAAATGCAAATTCGGACCCATTTTTGAGTGGTTTAAGAGTCCCTTCGCATCCACAATCGATACTGAGGTTGAGGATGAATATTCCCGAAACCAAATAAATCTGCAGTGATTGTCTTTCGTAATCATAATTTTAGGAAAATGTGGTTAGTCTTGTATTTAAATCAATTTCAAAAACTATACGTTGTTCTCTTGAAATCCGCATGGGTCCAGAGTTGCTTTAAAGCCATTACATTGTAAGATTATGTTCTTTGAATAATAGTTCCAATTAATTGATTTGATAACTATTTCGGTGGTTCTCAAATAATAATCGCTAACTCTTTTAGAAGAATCGGAAGAATTAGAGATTATAAAAGATGGCAGCACCAAAGTTGTTCATAAAATTGGCTTGCACGTCTGACATTAAGCAGCATATTTTTGCTGCTGTTAGAGAACGTTTAAGCAAAACTCGGGTTCAGTTGCAGAAAGAACAGGTAATTTTTCCGTTGGTGTCATACTTAAAGCAGATCCTTTTTTCCCCATTTGATTTTAATGTTGGAGCTGTTGCAGAAATTTATAAATAGAATTTGAGTGAATCGCATTCTAGTGCAGTTGGCTGTCATTTAAAACAATGTTTGGAAAAGATTTAACGTAAAATGTGTTTATTAAGTGAGCAATAAAGCCCGTTAAAGGAGTAGACGATCGAGCCCGGAGGGGTAGTTAAGTCTTTTATTTACACCTCTGCGTGATTTGTTTAAAAGTTTTTATGAATTAGCTATGGTCAAGGATTGGCGCTGATTCTGTGAAATATCAAATCAATCAAATAAAAAAAACGTCGAGCGATATTATGATTGCTTTTATCCTTAATGTCATAATTTACTTTCCTTGAAATGAGTGCTTAAGAAAGCAGATTCGAAAAAAGTAAGGTAAATGCAGTAATCAGCGCTTGCTGGTGGCTAATAAAGCAATCGGATAGTAAGAAATTGGACTGTCTCATAGACTATTTATATTTGTCGTTATTAACGAATCTACTGCTTAAAAACTGATAGATTCATCCTAGGGAACTCGAATTGCTCTTTCATTTTTCAATTCTTTTCTTTACATTTTTCTTTTTTTAGCAGTGCTAACCGCGAAAAGTTGAAAATCTATCATAGAATCCTGTAGAGAGGAAAGAGCTGAATAAAGTTTTTTTTCTTGAATTTTTTAAAAAAATAGTATAGGCGATATTTATCCAAGCATTTTTGGGAATCTTACAGACGAATATTGTTATAAATACTGCAGACCGTCAATTATCGGAATCACTGTTTCCCCCTTCCCCAATTAATTACTCTATCTACTTTTACATTTTGTAATGCTGAAATATTCCTCCTGCCGATTTATGTATTCGTTTCAGAATATTTATTTGAAAATATATATGCATATGCAGTATATGCGTCACTGTCTGTTGTACGACATTGTATGCTCGACAGTGTGGTGGAGGGGAGGTTAACTTTCACTCATTCTGCTGCGAGCCACTGCAGTGGGAGGTTATTGCAGAACGTTTTGTTTCTCATCGCTTAATATTCGAGTTGCGGCTCGAGGCTGTTTGAAAATGAAATACTGTCATATTTCTTTTTAAGTTTGATACTGTTGTTGTACATTTGTTAATCATGGCGTCTACTGGTAAAGGAAATTGTAGTGGGTTAATTGAAGATAAGATAATTGTTAATACAGGAAAAGGCGAAACCGGTGTATCTCTTGCAGAATTGTAATATTGGTAGAGCAACCATATTTAATATTTCAACGGCAGAAAAAGTTTGCTTAAAAGTTAGAAATGAAGATTACTCTAAACCCTTTTCACGTATGTTTTGATTAACCTAACAAAGCTTGGTCTCAGTTAGTTCGGATAATCAACTGTAGTAATAAATGTTACTTTTTGAAAAAATAGAATTTCCTCAATTATCTAAAAGTGTACAGAACATTAATAGTTAAATGCCCATTCTAGACCTGCTTGTGTGGTTTAATTAAAGTAGAATTAGCTCAATGTGAATGGATACCCAATAAACACAATCACGAGAAAGGGGTGTGGGAAAGACGATAAACTAGAGCGAAGTTTCGATGATTTACAGAAAAACAAATTAATTACGTCATTAAGATAATGTGTATACTATATCGCAGGGGTGGCCAGAGTTTTTGCAGCAAGAGCCCTAGTTACCTACTAGAAATTGTTAAGAGCCACATCTAGCAGCAAAATGCAGCGTATTAGGGATGGCAAACAAACATCGATGATTTTTAGAGAAAAACATCGATTTCGTTCCCTTTTTTAGGCTTTTCCTCGAGTTTGTTTTTAATTATTATCATCATTCAGAAAAACTTTATTAGGTGATTGCCCCATGTTTGAGCCCAAATAAAACCTAAGAGCCAAATGGTGCTCGCGAGCCCCAGTTTGGCCACCTGTGGTTATATAGATGTTAAAGATACCAAGAAAGTTTATATTTGGTTTTAATTCTTTTCCCAAGTAAGAAAACCAAAGTTTGCGATTAAATAAATTCACGTCTGAAACGTGACGACTTGAATATACTACACGCCCAAAACGTTGTTTTGCTTACTTAGGAAAAGGATTAAAACCAAGTATAAAATTTCTTGGTATGATTTACCGTATATTACACACAAAGTAAAAAGCTTTTTACATATTTACATAATGTCTTATTTTTGTTTTCGTTTCTTCCTTCTTCGTCCTAGAGAATCGGCGAAACTTCAAAAATGGACGGCAGACATTTTCAGTTACTATTATAAGATGGCTTTGGTGGTCATTGTAAGAACTAAGTATTCAGTTTTATAAGTTACATACGTTCAATCCAAAAATCATAATTATTTCACTTGTTTGCAGAATAGTTTCGAGTCTGCCTCAGCAATCTTTGCTGAGAGAAAAGCGATGGCTTGCATTGCAGAGATAGAAGAACAACCTCTCGCTGTAAGGTAAGAGATTTTATGATAACAGATTTGAAGTGCATGTCACGAATGTGGCAAAGTTTATTAATGACAAATATCGCCTATGAACTCTCGTCCAAACACAAGCAAACAAAAATGCGGGAAGATGCTCGTGCGATATTCTCTTGCAAACCCTTCACTCAGCGTTCTACCCTCACCACAGAACAGAAAAAGAAGCCAAAACGTTTACTGTCCGACCAGACAGAGGAAGTTCAAACATTCTTTCGTTCTACCTGAACGAAAGACATTCGGGCACAATGAATAAACCGTGCCAGTGCGTAAGATGACATGTATATGAGTGGGGATCTTGAGGCACGTGAGGAAAGTACAAAATAGTATTAACGTATGAGCCGATCGTTCAGTAACTTTGTTTCGTAAGTGTATTATGCGCTATGCTACTTGTATTATCAAATTTTTCCGTCATCCGCGTGTATGCAATACACAGTCATTTTTGTCAAATAAAGTTATACGTGACAGAGAATAAAATCGATTTTTTAGTTTTATTGATTTATTTGTGATGATATTTTATTCATTTTTTAATTTTAAATAAAACTAAAAAATATTAAGAAATAAAAATTGGGTACTTTAGCACTGTTCAGCGGGTCGTAGTAATAAAAAAAAACTCTAGAATTAGATATGAGTTTTATTGAAAGCAGATAAAAACTGATTACAGAGTATGTGAGATTAAATTATCGTATATTAATGACAACGCACCCTACCAGCAAATTCTCATTTTTATCACAAATTATAATAAAACCATTAATGTGAATGATGTAACTGCGTTTGTGTTTTTAAAATCTTATTAAACTCAGGTTCAAATTTTTAAGTGCAAACAACGACATAATGATTCAAATTTATCTGAACACTCCTTTCTAAGTTGCGAAAACCTTGAAGCGTGTTTTGTTTCATAGTGGCGGCGTATATTGTATTCTTTCAGCACAGCAACAGTGTCTTTACAAATGAGACACAGTTTTATCCTTTGAGTTCGATTGTATGAAGAAGTATTTTACGACCCATTCTTCATTAAACACACGCCATTCATGATCAACTTTTCTTTTCTTTTTCCCATCAGTGTTAATCCTATAATAAAAGGGAATAAATTTATAAATAATTATAAATTTTTTTTTATTTATTTCAAAACTTTTTTCGTAAAAATTACCAAAAAAGATCTTATCACGACAATTTCTACGCGCGAACTGATACTTTTTTTTTGAAATAGCCGAATTCATTTTTTTCCGTTTGGGAAACAATTTGTTTAAATTTTTGCTAGTCGTTAGTTTTCCAACGAATATACACCGACAATTACATGTAACGTTTCTTTAATTTCGTATAACTTCGAGTTTTCTGTCAATGAATACAGATCGGGAAATTGTTTTTATTTCGTTTTTTTTATCGTTAGTTCATTTTAACCGTGTTTTTACCGACTTTGTTAAGTGTTCTCATTTCGTGCGACATACATTTTTTTGTTGATTAAAAAAGTTTATTCGGATGTAACTTTATTTCGTTTTTAATTCTTAAAATTTGTTTTTCTTCGTTAGTCCATTTTAACCGACCATTTACAGTCAGAAAGACCGTAACTTGGATTACGGTTACTTTTTGCTATTCGGGAATATATTTTGAACACAATTTTAATGAATGCATTAATCTATCAACACCCCGTGTTTTTTTTTTTTTTTGCGGATTCTTATTGAAAAATTAATCCAATTGGCGGGCCAGATAAAATCATCGCGGATCGCATCTGACCCGCGGGCCGTAGTTTGGAGACCCCTGTATTAGAGCATGGATTCTGTCATTTCCAAACAAATTAAGTTGTTCTAGTACAATTTCGAACAGGAATTTCTTTAAAGTTCAGTGAATCAGAATGAGGTGAGTAGAGGCGAAGTTGGTTTGTATGCTCTGAAAAAAAGTCATGAGATATCAAAATGCAAATGTATGACTTCTACTTCTCTCCTCATCTCACTTAAGTTTGATGACATGTAACCAATCATCACTTATTTTACTTCAAGGGGAATTTCTTGTATTATAAATATCCTTGAAAGGATGATATTGTTACATTTATGAAGTCTTCAGCATACAAACAAATTATGGAGAAACATACTACTGCATTGCATTTCTTATGAAGAGTAAGTTCTTATTTTTAAATCAAATCAGTAATTTTAATTTTCAAATTCAAACAATTTAATAGAAACAAATCGTAAGCGAGAGACAAATAGCAACAAAACGATTTTTATGCTCCGAGAACCTACGTCAAGCATATTCGACCTCCTGGTAACCGAACGTTTCACTCTTCTCCCCCTTGGTAAACAGGGTTGCAAGAAGGGAGGAAAAACGACTGGTTTAACGCTAGTGGTAAAATGTTTACTTTCTCTCCCCTTCCATATAAAATTTGGGGCATTTTTTTAACATTTTTCCATTGCTTACCCGAGTCTGAAAAGAAAACTAGAAGGGGTAAAAAATGTTGGATCTAAACACAGTTGCTAACTATCACTGGTCGAATGAAGAATCATTCGGCCAGTGATAGCAGGCCGAATGATTCTTTATTCGGCCAGTGATAGCCGAATGAAGATCATTAGGCTATCACTGGCCGAATGAAGGCACGTCGAATTTAGTGCAAATATATGCAAATTTGAACAAATAAACATTTACTTTTGTATTGCACTTTGCAGGTTATTAGGGCAATTAATCTTCATTTACAAAATTCATACTTTCAAGTGCTACTGAACGTATGAAACCTCACAAAGCGGAGGCAATTAAGTTAATCGATTTCATAACGATCTTAGAAAATCAACTAACTTAACGGCATTTAAAAATATAAACGTTTCGTTGTTAACTTAGAGGAGACTCCAAAACAAAAGAATTTTTTAACCCAAATACTTCCATAATCATGTGAAGATAAAACCGTCCTTTGTAGAGGGTGGGTTATCAAAACTGTACTGAAGCGACTAAAAATCAAGTATGAGTACCATTTTGATTGCAGACAAGTTCTGAACCCATTTAAGTGAATAGATGACATACTCTTCTCGGAAAGAAGCCAAAGGACACTCTTATGGGCAAGGTATATCGTCCGGTGAAATGAACCGTGTCTGCAGCCAGTATGGATTGGAGTAATATGATGCTCCCAAATGAGTGCAACCGCATCCAGTGAAATGGCTGCGAGGAAGACAGAATTTGAAAGAAGCGTTCCGTCAGTTTGGAGACCTAAAGTTTCGGCAAATGGGGCCATCCCAGGTCAATCATTGAGCGCATACTGAGATGGAAGCGCAGGGAGTGAACAAGTGCTGCTTGAAGTGAATGACCCGCCACCCTCATATACCTGATCGTTGGGTGCCACTAAGGACAATATGTAAAATACCGCTGTTCTCGGAAGAGATGTTGAATGCGGAGTTCTGGGCATCTACTGGAACACGAATTTGCTGACTATGACTGGTTAGGACCTCATATTGAAAAACACCATATTATCCGACGCTACATGTAGCGTCGTCTTCAGTGGTGCAATGGGTCTGTACAGTGGGATATGGAAGATTGGAAAGCTGTGTTTTCGAGCTACGAATTACTCTACACCAGTGATTCCCAAACTTATGTAAAGGCCCCTTTGGGAAAATTAGAATATTTCACGGCCCCCCATTAAAACAAAAATCGTAATAGCGACATATATGATTATAATATTTATTGCATTTATATTCAATACAATTTATATTTAAGGTTTTACG
The DNA here is from genome assembly GCF_054136105.1 of Typopeltis vanoorti. Taxonomy (NCBI): domain Eukaryota; kingdom Metazoa; phylum Arthropoda; class Arachnida; order Uropygi; family Thelyphonidae; genus Typopeltis; species Typopeltis vanoorti. The sequence continues at coordinate 22,099 of NW_028328087.1, forward strand.
TTTGTAAGCTTTTTTTACTTAAATATCTTTTTAAAATGAAACTTATATGAATAAGCATATATTTACTAATATTTATTAAGCGCCAAAATACGCAGGAAGCAGAATTTGTGAACCATCACCAATGTGGATTTTTTTCCAAATAAAAAATAATAAAAAACAAATAATAATAATGAAATACGTTTCCTTTAAGATTGAAAAAAAGAACTGATTAGTCTTTAAACATTTTGAATTTGTTTTCATTATTTCACGGCCCCCCTCAACAAAACTTGCGGTCCCCAAAGGGGCCGCGCCTCACAGTTTGAGAAGCGCGACGAGAGGGTGTGATCTACACCCTCTCCTCGATAGAGGGTGTAGATCGCTGGTGATGCAAATATGGCGGATGTCCAGGTAATATTTCTTCCCGGAATGCGTAACCCCAGCTATGAAATTCGGAGGTCGCAGCGTAATTGTCTGGTCCGATCTTTCCTAGCTTGACTTTGGACTTTTGTGGTGGCACGAACATTGAACTTCGAAATCTATTTAAACATTCTGGACAATGCACTGTCTTGCTGAAAGAATGGTCAGTTCCGTATAAAGTCCCCAAAGTAGGAAACATTGTATTGTCCAGAATAATCAGATTACTGCGCGGTCTGTGGATATCAACGTCACCACACTTGACTTTCCTCCAGGGAGCTCTGATCTCAACCCTATTGAACACCTGTCCGATCAACTAGAGTCAGATGAGGTCCTTGCTCGTGCCAATCCAGCACCCCGTTATATGCTTATAGGAGGAATGTCCAAAATTTCCATTGACCGGTATCGTGACTTTGTGGAAAGTATGTCCCATGGGATTGCTGCAGTCATCACAGCGAGAATTTGTTTCTCACACTGTGGTGTCCGTTGACTTGTTTCTTCGCAGTGTGCTTGTGAGGATCATTAAAATGAAAATATCTTTTGATAGTATTATTCAGGAATGTAGAGCTCAAGTGAGATTGTTTATACTCAAGTAAACAGAATGGGGAAAATGATTGGGTGAAGAATTCCAGGGGGGGGGGTGTATACAGGAATGTTTCGGGTTTTCATAATAGAGTTTGTGAAATCTGGTACGCGAAAAAAAAATAAACTAGCTTATTATCTCGACGGAAGTTGATTAAAGTTTTGAAATATTGTTACACTTCTTTACTATCTCGTTGGTTAAATTATTTCAAGTGCCAACTGAAGCTGAGAAATCTCTAAAACCAATACTTTCATGCCTGCTTTCTTCTGGCGGTTTGACTGTATTTTTGCGAAATGACAAACCCTTCCTACGAGCCATTAAATTTCCTTCCAACAAAAAAAAATTATAATGATAACAATTTGCTTAATATCAGTCAGCTATGTTTCCGTGTACGATTAGCATAGCATGATAAATCACATACACCGAGTCGTATGCTTGGTGAAAATTCTTCAGCTTACAGAAATGGACTAGCAACATATTCTCTGTTTGTAAGTTTGTAATGCAAATACTCAAACTGCTGTTCTTTATCTTCAAGCTTCAGATCTTGTCTTCCGATGTTTATGTGTGCAGGTGTTAAATTGCGACCCCGTATATAATTTTATTCTCTCCGTGATGTGTTCTTCTCTTGAAGGGGGGGGATGGGAATCGAGCTCTATCTCGGATTCCGAGGTGTCTGTTGGTCTCTTGTTTTAGACTTACGTTTCTTTTTTCTTTTTTAGGAGCCGATTCCTCCTTGCGTTTTCCCACCATTGAAGTTTCTGGAGATGGGGGCGGCGGCATGTCAATTACTTCCCCCTCTTCAAGATGCATGTCTTCTGCCGGGGAAGGGTCGCTTGCTTCAGATGGAGCGGTCGTTCTTCGTCTTTACTGGCTGGTGTTGTTGCCGGTAAGACGACGGCTTCGATGGAAGTTTCTGGTTTCGTCTCGGTTGTTTTCTCCGGCTGGTCTTCTATTACCAGTGCTGCCGTTGCCGCTGTTATTGTCGCGGCAGAAGCAGCTACAGGGTTAGCAGTTGTAGCTGCTTTCTGGATCTTTCCGGGGACTCTGAGTGAAGATTTTCTCCACGGTGGTTTTTAGGTGTTGCGCGAAGTTACTTTGGCACTTAGTCATGGTAGAGTGTTGTGTCAGTGGCTCTATAGGTGCTCCTGCTCTCTCTCGAATGTACGTAGCGAGCAGCTGGTGATTGGATGCTCTGGAGTGCTGCATTTCGGCATGGGTTAGGGCACTAGCTGGATATGTGCCCAACACTGACAATTAACGCATTTGGCTCGGGGCACTCTTTGCCCAGATCTTCGACCGAGCCACAACGCAAGCATTGTCTCTGAACTCTGAGGTAGTTAACCCTGATCCGTGCCGTTCCGATGTTCACAAAGTTGGTTACGGGTACATTCATGTCCATGGTTAAGGTTACCTACCGTAAAACCAAGTGGAATCTTCCTTTGAAATGCTTCGCTTGATGTTACTCACCTTTCCCATTTAGCAAAGGCTTGTACCAGAATGTCTTCACTGGCTTGAATGTACTGAATTGGGAAGCTGTCGATTTTGAGTGTTCTCACTTGGCTCCCTACCATGACTGGTGTTTTGTGGTTCCCTTGTAGAGAAGAAACCTTCTGAAAGTTTGTCTCTCGAATCGATGTGTTTCACCACTAGAAGATACTTTCCATCCCCTTATGGGGCGAAGGGGTAGATGTTTTTATCCTGATACTTTCCTTAACTCTTCGTTAAAACTTCAGGATCTTTCAATCCTTGCACTTCAATTAAGAGTTATCGTCCTTGGGGGGGGGACTTGAACAAGTTTATTCATTGTAATCTCTGCGTTTCAGAAAAATAAGGAAAAAGAGTAGACCCTAAGTCTA
>NW_028328088.1:0-24978 GCF_054136105.1 Typopeltis vanoorti
GTGGATGTAAATAAGGGCTGGCGAATAATTTTTGAGAGTGGGTCATGAAACGAGGGATTCATGTAGATGGAATGATATCGAAGGGGGCCATAAAGAGATTAAAATTTTATAATATGGAAGGTAATAAACTTGGGATGGGCAGATAGACACATTAAGAGGATAACGGAAGAATGTATTAATTATTTATTCAAATGTTTAGGATTAGTCGGGAATTTGGAGATTTTAAATTCTACAAAATCATAAAATGCGAAAATCCATTCATTGATAGTTAATGGTGCGAAGGAATAATTTACTTGACACAAAAACGAGAACAATTGCAAAGAAATGTTATGTTCAAGTGGTTCAAGTCGTGATATTAAGCGCTGTCGTTGCAATCTAACTCGAGACGAATTGGAACTCGCCGGTGTTACCAAATGTTGATGAATTCCGCTGTGTTGCAGAATTGGTATGTGTAAAGCGGCGTATTGCCGATATTTAAAAACACAATATAAAATAGCGGACTTTTATATCTATTTATTTATTTTCACGTTTTGTGCCCCAAAATCTAGTTGCGCCCGTGGCGGCGCCTCTTTTGCAACACCCTCGTTACGGCACTGCTAAAATGCATCTGGATCTTCGCGCGTAGCGCTTTCAGCTACACGGCTGGGACGCGCCTTGAAAACTATCCGTAATCTTCTATGAGAGCCATCGGCAACAGAGCGCCGACGATTAGAGATCGGGTAACAGAAACTACCAAGTGCCCAGTCACGTGCTCGGAGTCATTGCCACTTCCTGTACAGCTGAAAAGAAAACTCTGTAAAACTAGCAGCAACAGTCGTAGTCGAAACCCCCTTTGCTTTCCCTTTCAGCCCGTTAAATAAGCTTCTCGCTATTTGATCCGACTTCGGAGTGTCCTTGATTAGCAGTCTGGGCGATGACGTCATTCCAGTTTTCTCTCGCCGAAAGTGTTTGTTTCTTGTCTCAAATTGAGCTCAATTCCGAATCTTTCTGATACTTTTCTTTTTGCGAATTTTTTATGCAGTGCTAGTGTGGTTCTTGTTTACAGAATCACTTAAAGGACCGAGAACAAAAGATGTTTGTATCTTACATTTCAATGAAGCACCAATTTATCTCAGATGCTTCGTGCTGGAACTGCATCAAGTGTAATCACGATAATATATCATAACTTCTCCGTAGTAGTAGCCGAGATGTTATCATAAGCTTTCCAAATTCTGTGGCGTAACTCAATCATAGTTCCTATTTGTATGCATATAGTCAGTCTGTCAACGTTTGCGATACAGTGGGATCTTTGCCTCGAAATTAACAAAGGAAAAGATAATTTCTGGAAATTCATTAAAAAAATCTACCATTTAGCGGCTTGTTGTTAATTTATTTCTTACTGTCCCATTTACCCTTAATTTTTGCATATGGTCTGAAGAATATTGAATATTATTTTCCACTTACTTTTGACTGCTGTGACATGTGCTGCTGCTATATTGCTACTTCAAGAATGTCGGTTCACTTGTCCAAAATATAAAAAAATCACGGTTTTCTGGTTTCCTTTTTTTACACGTTATTAATTTATAAAATTATGTTATGAGAGAGTGAACTTTGCTACCATACGCTAAACGTGATTTATGCCTTAAACTGATGACTCCCGTAAGTGCCTGCATGACAGTTCTTCAAAAATATATCAATAGGCCTTTCTTCTTGTATACACAACATACTGATTGCATATACACTCATGAGCAGTTGAATTAGAGATACCTGCCTAGTAGCAACCCCTTTCGCCTTGATGATGGCAGCGATGCGGTGTGGCATGGACTCCACAATGCACCGGAAGCGTTGGGGAGCAAAACTGATCCATGACCCTGCACAGTCTCCCAAAATGCACGTAGATTGGTCTGAGCAAGGTCCAGGGCACGTATATCTCTCTCCTGACAATATCCCAGATGTGTTCAATAGGATTTCGGTTCCGTATTTCCCATGTGAGAAGCGAAGAATTCCATATAGTCGAGGAAAAGAAAGCATAATCTTTGTGTTCCAACTTCAGTGACAACTACGAAAAACGGAGAGCTGTAAAGAAATAGATGTCCACGTGGCGAGTTCCACAGCCGATATATAGATGACTCAAAGTGTGTTCGGATTACTAAAAGTTAAGCCAGCATGAGCCTAGTTCAATTCCAAAAAGAACTTAGGAGAAGCAAATTATCGGTGAGGTTATATCGAGATAGTTCAATCAGAAGAAGGAAAAGGTCCATATGAATAACTCAAGAAAGAAAGGTACTGTAAAATATATGTAATGTTAACTAAAAATTGTCTGTGATAAGTATCATTATTCTAATACGGAACTGTTGAAGTGGCCAAGGAAAATTTATACTAGGACTTTAGTATCTGAGAGAATATATTAAAAGTAAGCTGGCTAGTGTTAATGCTATGTGAAAATATAAGTGTCCTGAGAATTTTGCATATCTATTGTAATGCATTGGAAAGTCAAAATGTCATACTTGTGTGTTAAGGCAGAAAAAGGTTTAGTTAATCTACTTAAGTTTGAATAGTTAAATAGTGTGAATTAATCTTATTTGTCCATGTCAAGTGAATTTATGTGTTGAATTGTTATGGCGGCATGATCGTAATACCCATTATATTATCATAGCCTAATTACTTGTAATAAGCTAATGTTAGTTTGTAAGTATTTAGTTTAGAATTAAATTGAGTAATCATAAAAATTGAATTGTACCATGTTAAGGAAATTAATAAACCTTTGTTCAATGATAAAAGAGTTGTCTGAAATTGCTATCCAATGCACCACTTGAAAAATTACGAACCTAATCACGTGGGAAATTAATGTTAAGAAACGAGATAAAGTGTCACAACTGCAACATAGTTACACTTTCAGACATATTTGAGTTCTTTCTCCTTGTTTTTGTATATAATATCTCAAACTAAATATCCCAAAAGGCGCAGTATAAATACAAATATTAGGGGTACTAAGGGGAGAAGTAACTTAAGTATTAGTAAAAAATTTTGGTGATATCTCGTGCATAGATAATAGTAGAACATAGATAAGAGGAAATTGTTAGATAGAATAAAAATCGTAAAATGGGACACAACACTGCCATCGGCGTATACCAACGTGTACCTTGACTCATCAGTCCAGGCAACCTTTTCCATGTGTCGAGGGTCCAATAGCAGTGTTCCTCCGCCTATGCTAATCGTTATGACTTGTGACGTGCGGTGAGCAGAGGTACCCTAGTCAGGCTATGTCTTCTGTACCCCATAGCGAAGAGATGGTTCTGGATGGTGTGGTGTGGTGTGGCTGCTCACAGGTCGTTTTTATCCATCATTGAATTGGCGAGTGATCTGCGGCCCGTCTATCCGCTGTTACCATCCGAGCTAGCCGACGGCGTCCCCTGTCATCGATACGCTGTAAACCATGGCTGTTTTCTCTAGCGGTTGTGATTTAATCCGATTCCATGTACTCTCGGTAAACTCTTGACACAGTGGCCCGAGAAAGTCCAAATGCCTGCACGACTTCGGAGATGGAGTGCCCTACACGTCTCGCTCCGACTATCTGCCGAGATCTCGAGTCTTTCCCATTCTGTGCTCGACTAATACTCAGACGGTCAGTATAAGGTGTGACGACATCCCCGTCACGGGCCAAGTGGCACTATTCCATTCGCCTTGCGCCCACAGCCCCATTTTGCCAACTCTAATTCAACTGCTCATGAGTGTAATTTGAACTTAACGAGAACTATCTTTTAAATTTTTCTGCATTCACAGAAGAAAAATGTAAGTTAGCGAAACCATCATTCCATCACAGCCCCAGACCATCTGACTGCTGAGATTTTGACTGTTGTTGGCAAGATATTCAGGGTTGAATTTTTCATTGATTGTTTTCGAACTGTGTCTGCCATTGGGGCTCTGAAGATTAAACCATTTCTCTTCAGAAAAAAAAAAAAAACTATTTTCCTAAGGGGATGCATTTGGCATGATCGTTTTGCCAATTTAACCGAACCAATGTAATTTTTTTTTTTTTTTTTTGATTAACAAGGGTTTCTTTTTTGGGCGCCTGGCTGTCAGTCCCTATCGAAAGAGTCTTCTCCTGACAGTTACAGAATTTGCCATAACCCCCGTTTATTCCTCCCACACCCGTTCTACTTCTCTGCACAACGTACGGAGATTTTGGCGGCAGAGTCACTTTAGAACTCGATCTTAGCATGATGTAGGTAGCGGGATTCTTCCTGTCTCCTTCTTCCTTTCAGTAGATAACGTTTCCTTTAGTTTCGAAAGCAGCCGTACCACAGTAGATCGATTACAAAACATCCTTTTAGCTATTTCACGAGAGGAATCGACTCCTCTCCTCAAAGCTTGAATCACACTTTTTCTGCGATGTTTTAACAGCACGTAACTAGCCAAAGCGCTCTCAGAACGAAAATGCAAAAACTAGTTCTTGCTGTCGATGAATTGCATAAAAAAATTCTGGCGCAATAGCAACGTTTATTACATTATAGAGAAATCCGCGAGAATGACAGCGGATGGTATTCAACGAAATATCTACTGATAAATAAACCAAGGAAAATGACCATTGAACTACTAAAAATTATTTTTTATGTAAGATTATGCGATTTCCATGAACTTGAGTGTAGATGAAATTATGTCTGCATGTTTGTTTCGTGTTGTTTATATTATATTGCATATATTTTTCTTCGATACTTTGTATATTCCGGTTGATGTCTTTTAATTTTGTGTACTGCATGATGTTTGGATATTTTTATTTTTCTTCGAAAGTTTCTGTTTCCGTACGCGCATAATGTTTAGTTGTCTGATGCAGTGGCGCATCCAGGGTGGGGGACAAGGCGGCCCGGGCACCCCCCAAAGAAAAGGAAAAAACACTAGAAAATTTTCCAAAAATCTTTTCCTAATTAACATTTAATTTTTTTATTTATGTTGTGTCGTGTCATCTATTTCTGTACTATGTATGAATTAGCGATCACTGCAGATATCGTGTATTCGCAAATCGTCTTGTTTGCGAATACACAATAACCCCCCAAGGTTAAATCCTGAGCGCTCGGTCCCCTCCAAGATTAAATCCTGAAAGCGCCACTGTTCTGATGAGTGCAGTATTCAGTAATTGAGGTCACGTCGTTATTTAATTCAGGTGCAAGTTATGTCGTAATAAGCGATGGGTAAGAACGAACGATACGACGCCTAGACTGACTGACTGTTCGTTCTATGCGTCATCAACACAACTCTTCAGCGTTTTGGCGCTATGCGAGATTGAATAACATGCTGTACTGCTTTTCGAGGTAACTCCGAAAACTGATACGCACAAACATGTTACCAGTGCTTTCACTGCAGGTGCGTGGAGAGTTTTCGCAGCCCTGACTGCTATATAAAGAGCAGTTCTCGCAACACAGAGCAATTATTTGCTGTTAAGATGGCCAGGAACGAATCTGTTCCCACTTACAGAAACATGAGAGCTGACATTGCAAGAGGTGCACTGGATATTTTCAGCAATATTACGCGGAGGGAATTGCAAGAAGGAGGAATAGATATTGAGCACGGGAATTATCGAAACATCGACTTCAAAGCACCAGAGATTGTACATTCCTATTCAGAAAGTTTTCTGGATCAGGGTTATCTACATGAATTCGAGTCTGTTGAAAGTCGCGCTGTTTATTTGATGGTCTACGCCCCCTTGTATTCGAGTATAGTGGAACAGTACACCACAGATTTTCTGTATGTCGAAGAATGTCACTACATCCGAAGATGGTACCAAGACATTAAACGGAAAAATAAGTTGGAAATCTGTTCTCTGGGAGTGGGACCAGGAAGTGATGTGGTGGGATTTCTACGAGCGTTGCAGGCTTACGATGGTAAGTTCGAAAGAATAAAGACTCAGGTGACTGGAGTGGATAAAATGAAAACTTGGCAAAACACGTTTCAAGGAGGTTTCCGTGTAATGAGCGAAAATTTCAATTTACAAGTTGCGACGCAGTTCTATCAGGACGATTTGCAGGGAGGAAATTTGTCGTCAGAAGTGTTGGAAAGTATCAGGCAAGCAGATGCTGTGTTCGTGGTGAAGCTGTTGGCACATTTAAAATATCAGGAGATTGCATTGAGACAGTTTTTGCAGGTAAGGCTATCGTATTTGTAATTAACATGACTCCGTTTGTAGTCGTTTTCATATCACTTTCAGTTCAATTATTCTTATATACGTACATATTTTATATATATATATACATGTAGTTATATAGCAACGAGGCTTAAACTTTTATAACAAAGTTTGTGGCGATTATGTAAGTAAGAATTGCGCATTTAATAACCAGTTCTTACCAATATTGTTTATTTCTAATGTCGGCGAAAGCTTCCTCTTCAACTCTTAGAGTATGTAGTATTAGAAACGTGTTGACGGAGCTCATGGCTCACGACCTTGAATGTGTGAGATTATTTACAGCTCTCTCTCTCTCTCTCTTGTCTGTTATGTACTTTTAGAGTTATTTTTGTTTTCTCCTGATATGCGTACAGCATGATCACTTACATACGAAACAGAAAATAGCAACTTTCCATGAAGGAGAACATAATACGCATGGGCTGGAGACAGACATCGTGTAGTTCGTCTCCTCATTGTAGATTTTAAATGATTTTATTTTTCCATTGGAATATCCAAATAAGCCACTTCTGTCCTTTTTTATTGCAGATGTATGAGCTGCTTTAAAAATTACTTGCAACCTTAGGAAATACGGTCAAGATTTCAGTCCGATGAAATAAAGATAATTCCATTTCTTTTATAATCTTTTTGTCCTTCTCAATAGGGCATTGGAAGTCGATTTTAAAAAGTGAAGTCGTAGCCTTATGACGTGGTGACTGTGATAACCGTACATTTGATGTACTGCTGTATTTTTTATTTTATTGTTATTAGTATATTATTCATTATAATATAATGAATTTCATGATGGCTTTACAGTTCATTTTGGTTTACATCATGGCGCAATGGAGACAGTACAGTTTACTTGTTGTGCATGACTGAAGAAACGTAACGCCTTGGAGCGTGACATGACTCTTCACGGTCTCACAAATCTGCATGAATAATAAAGATAATATACTAGAAAATAACAGTTTGGATGGAGAAAACAGATACGAAAAATCGACTCTGATTTGAGAGGAAGGCTCAAACTAAAGAACCACTCAGATATGGGGACGATTGTTGGCCAAGTAGTTAGCATTTCGTTGTCCATGCTGCGGGTTCGAATCCCGCCGTGAACAAGAATGTTTGTGATTGCCTGTAAGTGGAAGATGACTTTGATCTCCACTGAAGGGTTTCAGATTACCTAAATATAAAATAAAATCACAGATAATTTTAAAAAGTCCCTCAGTCCGTACTTTATTCTATTTTACAATCTTTCATTGGCAGCATCGAGAATTTTTTTTTGAAAAAAAAATTGTCTTTCTAGAGTATGGTGTAAAACCAGAATTGTCCAACATATCCGAAAATGTATGATTTGTGTTGCTTTGTATAATTTTTGTTCATCCCTATTTCTTATTCATATTTTTTAATTCAATTAATCGTGTTTTTCATTTCAGAAAGTGATTCAAAATATGAAGTTGGGTTCTCTGCTATGCGTAATGGATCAGAGTCCATATGAAAAGTATGCAGAGCAAAAGTACACTTACCTTCAAAACCTAACTTGGAAAGAAATTAAAGGTTTTCATCGTTCAAATCGTCAGTTCATATTGATACGAGCCCAAGGAATAGCAGCGCATGCCAAGTTTACCATGCCTGATCGACAAGTAAGCGATGACTTTCGGGACATTTACCAGCATGTTGTTCGAGGAGTTGATGTTGCAACGAAAGAAGACGCTATTTTTTTCATAGGATTCTGGAAAAAATGCCTGACCTCAGACTTGACAAGCAGAGATTTTGCAAAGCAATAAATCCTTCTAGATCAAATAAATAATGCTTCTGCTATGTATTCGATTTTATTTATATATTATATATCATAGCGAAAAGATTTTTGCCTTACATACTATGCATTTATTATATTAATAACTAATAACACTCCAAGTATAATTTGTGTCAAGAGTACAGTTTGATTTAATTTGTTTCGTGCAGTTGCAAAAACAAATAAAAAAATGATGAAAGAAAAGCAAAACGCCACCATCGGTGGACATTGACAAGCCTACAATGCGCCAAGTGTAGTAACCGTAATTTTAATGATAAACAGTCCTTAAAAGTTTTTAGTTTCAAGCGAATAATACAAATGAATTGTATGAATAGCACGAAAAAATCATCTCCGATAGTACAGCTGTTAATAAAATTCTTCGTGTGGAATAAATTTTATACAAATACTGGGACTGAAGCCGATTGGAGAGATGATGCCGCTGTAGGATTCTGCTTAACTTTTTTTTCTCTTTTAAGAAGTATAAATATATTATTCAATTTCAGTTTTAGTATTTTAAATTATTCATCAGCAGGTAACAGTCTGGTGTATAATAATCCGATAATTATTTCCGACACCAAATAATTTTCAGTATGTAATATTCCAAATTAAGGACTCAAATATAATAACATCAATGTAACAATTGGGCGAAAGGTTTTGCAGGATCGGTTGAAATGTACAAATGGAATGTAATTTTACCCAAGAATATTCAATCACACATTTCATTTTTCTAGAATTGATATTTCTAGAATTGTAGAAATATTAAATCTTTCTTTCTACAAAGAAAGATTTAGTATCGCTGATAAAAGTTTCAAAAGAAAATAAATTTTGAGATTGGGTAAAATTAACAGAAGAGCTTGAATCTTGAGACATGCTACGATGACGAGTCAAGAAAGGTTAAAATTATGGGACGGTTTTAATTATGAATAAGTGTAACGTAAGAAAGCAGTGGTTTGACAGAAAAAATCCGAACCAGCAAGGAAGAGTTGGGATAATCATTCAGTTTTTAAAGAAGCAGAAGGAAAGTTGTTAAACATGTTTGTAGGTTTATGCAGAATTTCTTTTAGAAGCATATTATGTATGAGTTTTATTTTTTATTATATGTATTATCCATTTAGATTTTGTTTCTGTTATGTTTGATTATTCTACGCTTACATTTATTCACTGTGCATCCTGATACTTTTATTATCATAAAAGTCCGTGGAATCCACTTATTCCACAAGTAATGTATTATTTTGCTGATTAAAATATTTCAGTGATTAGCGAGTTTCTGCTGTTTATTTTAGACGATAATACCTTATAATTAAATATTGAATCCATAGGAATGAAAAGAGTCATTTTTATATGGTGGAGAAAGCAAAATCGGAACAGTAATAGAGAAGCGAAAATGAAATATCTTATAACGTATAGCAAGACCACCGATTCAATAAATTTTATTCTAGCAGTAAATCTGCAAAAATGTAATCATTCTCACGCATAAAACGATATGTAGAGGATCGTTTTTTTTTAAGTTGTTCCCAGCAAAGAAGAGTTATAAATTTATATAGCTTATTACTATTGGAAAGGGGCCATCTTTGGAGTTAGAAAATTTATTTATATGCTATTGGTAATTATTAAAAGTCGAGGAATCATAAGGCAGACGACAATGACTTGAAAATGTTCAAAAACTTCGTGTATGCAATTCCAATCTAAGTCCAGTTGCGAATTTTAATGCACAAGGTATAGAATTTTAAGCACAAAAAAGATTTCCGTATTATTACTGTTGATAGTTTGGTTCTTGTTTCGGGTAAAATAACCAACATTTTAAAAGTTATTTTAGCCTAAGTAAAACTGAATTTTAGTACCCTGTTGGATGGTAGAATTTTACGTCAGCAGTGCGTTAACCGAAGGAGAGAAGTAAGTCAGACCAGTTGATAAGCTTAACGTAACATGCTGGCGCCCTCTAGTAGCAATTATAAGAGAAAACGAGAACTTTTCTTAGTTTTTCAAAAGAAAAAAAATGGAAATAAATATTCAGGAACAAATACTGAGTAAAATCTTTATATAATATTCAGATACTTTGATTTACATTTTGCACTTTGTTGAACAATTATTTGATGCCTTTATTCTTTTTATTGTAACTTATATTTTATCTGTTATGTCAATGAAAATAAAATCGTCTTTGGTTTTGTTGTTTCTTGTTAGATAATCTAACAACAAATGAAGGTAATAACGGGGGAACAGTTTTCCATTCTTTCGGGAAACAAGCATTATTATTAACTGTGGAAAATGTTAGAATTATTTCATTAAATCAATCGAAATACCAAACTGAAAAATCATTATCATTAGTGATACATCAAACAGTGAAAGAGTGGTATTGCCTTGTCAATCAATAAGGATGTCTAAAGATTCCTTTTATCATCCAGTGAATCATTACCACTGTTTCTAGTAAGCGTGAAGGGACTGATGACATGATTCTTCTTCAGCACAGGTTTCCATCTCCTACCTTTGAAACTGGATAATTTCGGGGCTTACTAAACCATTAAAGATCATGCAAAACATGTTGTAGAAATTCAGGATCCCTCCGTTCTACGACACGAAAGTAAAGTAGTTCCGAAGTCAGCAGTGGGTTGAAGAATGTGAAGACGCGAGTGACCTTTTTTTGGAGACTGAAGCCGATCCATACATCTCGTTTTTGCTTTTCCTAATATCAATGGTGTGTATAAAGATCGTAAACCTACCGTGCATTTGTACTGTTAACTGGTTAAGAATTCTTGTGAGATACACACGCACGCACGCACGGACGCGCACGCACGCACGCACGCACGCACGCACACACACACACACACACACACACACACACACACACACACACACACACACACACACACACACACACACACACACACACACACACACACACACACACACACACACACACACACACACACACACACTCTTAGCCTTTCCAAGCATTATATATTGAAGCTTAGCTATTATTATAATCAGTGGTGGTGTCCTTCGATCGGCTAAGTATTCTTGGCTTTCCTAACTTCGACGAGATTAAGGACTAACAAATGACTCTAAATTGCATATATTCAACTGGTATGTTTGCGAGGCGAAAAAACAATGTTTCTGTGAAGGAAAAAACTCCGTCATTACCTTAGGGCAGCGTTTCCCAAACTTTTCATACGACGGAACACTTCACAAATTATTAAATTTTCACGGAACACCTTGGTTATTTTGTCATGTATTATATAATAATGGATCGTAATAAAAAATCACGCGACCACGGTTTCTAAACTTTCACCCTACAATACGAACTCAAATCTAGTAATACTATTCAGCATAACTAGATTTGAGAACCGGTCAGAGACTACCTTCATCTTCAGATTTAGTCGAAAAATTTTCTTTATTTATACTTCCTTGCTGATTGGTCACTAATATTTGCAACCCAGATGTAATTTCCTTCAGTTTTGAGAAGAACGGATACGCCACTCATTGTCGTAATCGGACTGCAGACAATTTTATGACCTGTCATAAACAGCGGTATTCCCTTTCCCAAATGTTGAAAGGTTTCGATATGAAAATTAACGATACACAGATGTTATTAGGCGTTCTGGGTCTCAGCTTTTCGAAGTATTTACGAATATTATTCTCCTCAGAATATTTCCACAATGAAATATTTATTCATGAAAAATGCTTAGAAAACTAAAATGATAAATTCCAGGAGAACTTCTCGCGGAACACTTAATCACCTTCCGGGGAACACTAGTGTTTGGCGGAACAAAGTTTGGGAAACCCTGCCTTAGGGGATCGCCTTATTCATATTTAACTGAAATGTTCTTGGCGTGCTAAACGGGATTTGAACCGAAGTGTGAACGTCCAAAGTAAACGTGCAAAGTACGTCCAAAGTTATCTAAGTAAACATAAAAATAGCTTTTTATTTTTTGATTGCGACAAACGATGTTCCACGTACTGGTTTTTAACCTCGACACCAAATAAAAACACCGTTGGAATGAAATTCACACCATTTCAGACGATATTACGAGATGGCAGTAGTTGTCTTCGGTACTCTCCTCATGAAGTCTTCAGAAACCATCGGTAATCATAAACTGAACTATCGGCAGTGATTAAGGATAGAAAAAAGGTCCAGAAGATAGTTAGGGCTAACAAGAGATCTCCCCACTCCTAATGTGGAATAAAACTTAGCAAATGATTCAGTTTTGTATAATTTCATATCCTTCCTTACTATCCTCAATTCGTCATAAAACAAGAATCAACCTGATTTTGAAAAACAAGTTGATTCTTGTTTATGACGTTACACAAGCTGATGGCAAACTTTGAAGATTTGTTTTTAGTCACTCTTATTATGAAGTTCATCATGGGCTCAGAGTTACCTTACGAAGCATTTGTTCTTCTCTCACAGCAATCCACGTGAGAGAAAATGCGTCTTACCCAAGGCGTATCTTTTTGTTGGTAAAGCTCTTGTCGAATCTATGTTGCAATTGACGAAGGGCAGCTTTTCCACAGGGTAGCAAGTAGTTTTGCTCATTTAATGGAACACATTAAAAAGAACATATTATAAAAGAATAAAATATCTTATATAAGATATTCTAAACAAAAATTTGGATGAGGGTGACCCTCGATTATATGGCTGTTTGATGATACATCTATCGCAGGAATAGTGTGTCGTCGAAGCACACGTCTCTCATAATATGTGAGAAATAAAATGTGTGTTGATGAATTATTTATTTTGAGAAGAAAAATATTCAATTTTTATATTGGGCGACTCGTGAAACTGCTAGTAACTTAATATCTTTAATAACACTTGATGGACTTTTGTTTTTATTGCAGGATTGTCCAGACAGCATCATAATTTGTTTGGCATACCAAGATTTATTATATTAACGAAACCATTTGTGCATCTTGGTTTGTTTATTCCGTAATACCTGTTTATTGTCAGATCCTGGGAGGACAACCAAGTTATTCTAATGAACAGCGGATGTGAATAAATATAAACACATTTCCTTTTCAGTAGGAAATTAATCACTTGAAATTTATCAGACAAAAGTTGACACTGTCTTCTAAATGACACCCATACTCGAAGTTACAAGCGCTCTACTTAAAAAGATAATAATTATTAGAAATTGCTTAGGTAATTAAACAGGAGGTATCATTGCATATCTCTGAATCAGCTGGAATAGTTTGAAAAATAACGTAACGTGGACAATATTATCAGTAAATTAAAACTAAATTATCCATAATCAGGTATTTAAAGAGAGCAACTGTAATAAGTATTTTGAAGTTGTATCGTCCCAATCAGTGATAAGGTGTATTCAGGGTAAACTCTCTCTGTGTCCGTACAAGCCCTGCTAACTCAAAGTTAAATTAAAATCGCATTTGATAAATGTTTCTGACGTCATAACGGGATCCAAACCGGAATCATTCCAATAAAAGGACTCCTCTAAACCAAAATGTGCTACAGAGGTAGAGGCCGTCACTCTGTTATTACAGCACTCTGTTTTAATAAGAAACTGTGTTACTGTTGTTATGATACTAACGACGACGATTTTGTAACTAGAATACGAAGACAGTTAAAGTGCTGTATGAAGTATAATTTAAAACTCGATCTTTTTTTTCAGTACGTCAAAGTTCTTTGTTACAGATATGATGTAAGCTTCGAGAAGTCTTTGTAACGATGACTTTAAAAAACACATGAATATACAGTGCTTGGAAAGAAGTCAACGGACACCATGGCATGAGGAACACTCTAGACAGCTATTCTCTAGCTGAAAGAGGGGTCAGTTGCGTAGAAATCTCACGAAGTTGGAAGCATTCCATTGTGTAGAATGATCAGATACCTCTCGGAGTGCAATGTTCGTGGTACCACAAACAGAGGTCTGAAGTCAAACCAGGAAAACAGGACAATACCATCAGCCCTCCGAATTTCACAGTTGGGGTTACACACTCCGGTAAGAGATTCACCAAGGATCCGATATCTGTATGTGATCCTTGCACCGTTGAAGACGACCCTAGGTGTTGGACCGGGTATTCTGTTGATGTGACCGATTATGCAATCTGTCTCTCTCTCTCTCTCTCTTTCTCTCGTTAAGTACATGAATATCATCGTCTGTCGCAATCCCAAAAATTAATAGGGTTCTTTAATAGGGTTCTTTAGCGAAGATTTAGAGAGCCTCACCAGCTCTTTCTGGATGAACTATATCGTTTGTCCGGACACGCCTCGATTCAAATCGCATTTGGTCAGCTAAGAGTTGTTCAGTTGGAGATGAGTAAGCCCTCACTTTTTATTTCCCTTTCTCTGATCCGTGGGGACTGTCTTCCATAGAAGAAATGGCTACGCGAAGCGAAGAGAAAGAAAACTATGAACATCTATTTGCTGGGCACAAGTTAGGATGCGATTGCGGAGTACTTTAGTTCTCATTCTCTTCCGGCCAACTAACAAATTTATTCATTTTTAAGACTGCGCCTGTTAGATTAATGGGTAGTGGGAAATTAAAGAGACGGAATAAAGGGAAGGTCTTAGCCCAAACTCTTTAACCATACAGCAAGTCGTGGCAAAATCTTATCAACACTCAGAAAGGTCCGTAATTTTTTCATGGTAGTGCATTGGCAAATGATCTCATCAAATTGTTTTTCATGCAAAGCATTTCATTGTAACTTAAAAAAAAAAGTTGAGATTACAAACTAGACAAATAGTGGGGAGTAATGCTTTCCCCCAGCATAGCTGACTAGAGCAAACACATTACACAGTTCAAGCATACACATTCTGTGTTCACGGACACATTGCTCAGTATTACACAACGCATACTAAATAATTAATGGACAACTGTTTCTCCAAACGTAATTCACTTATGCCTGTTTGACATTATACTCAGTTCTTTACCACAGACATTTACTTAATAACATTCATATACAATCTTACATATAAGCATTCCAGGAAAACATCAATAAAACGTTCTTACTCAACAGTTCTTTTTATATATAAACGATCCTTTTTCATTAACGAACTTTCCACGGGGATACCTTGAATCGTTGCCTTGTCTCAGGACACGTTCTTAACTTGGACGTTTCTGTACTCTGTCGTGACCAGGCCAATAAGAGACTTGTTGACAATTCTAAAAGGCTTCTGGACCTTCGCGAGGAGCGCTTTCAGTTACACGGCAGGAACGCGCATTGGAAACTACCCGGGGAGAGTCATCGTCAACGGAGCACTGACGATTAGCCATCGGGACACGTGGAACGAACTACCAAGCCCCCACTCACGTGCTCCGAGTTTCCA
Organism: Typopeltis vanoorti; assembly: GCF_054136105.1. Taxonomy (NCBI): domain Eukaryota; kingdom Metazoa; phylum Arthropoda; class Arachnida; order Uropygi; family Thelyphonidae; genus Typopeltis; species Typopeltis vanoorti. Next base: position 15,205 of record NW_028328088.1, read on the forward strand.
CCTCTTTTCCTGTACAGCGGAAAAGAGAACTAAATAAAACTAGTAGTCGTCGTCGTAGTCGAAGCCCCCTTTCCTCCCCTTTCGGCCGTTAAATATGCTTCTCGCTCTTTTTCCCTACTGCTGACTGTCTCTGATTTCTAGTCGGAGCGATGACGTCATTCCAGTTCTCTCTATTTTTACTTTTAACGTTGAAGGGGAAACGAAATAATCACTGCCACCTACTGGCAAAACAAAACATAATTTCGTTCGATTTTTCTCTAAGCAGATGTTCACATGCAAAAGTAATAAATTCGTATGTTTCGATTGCCTGTTGGATTTATTTTTATTTCATCAGAAAAAGTCTGTATCTTAGAAAACATCCAGAGATATACGTTGACATAATTGTAAATGTATGAAGGCTCAACGTAATTGAGTTGATTTACTAGCAATGCTGTTAAAATGCTGATTAAGAATTCGTTTTACCAACATTTCTTCCAGACACGAAGTTTGAGCTTTCTTAAATATGTAGGGGACAATTCGTATTGTATTATTTATGCAGTGCTAGCATGGTTCTAGTTTACAGAATCACTTAAAGGACACCGATTATAAAGATGTTCGAATTTTATATTTTAATGGAGCACTTACAATTTATCTCAGATGCTTTGTGCTGAAACTGAATGAAGTATAATTACGATAGCCTATAATCTCTCCATAATAGCAGGGGAGAGTTTATCATAATCCTTCAAAGTTCAGTGTCGTAACTCAACCATAGCTCAAATTATTATGTAAGTAGTCAGTCTGTCAACATTTTTGTGATACAGTGGGATGTTCGCTGCGAACGTAACAAAGTAAAAGATAATTTCAGAAAATCATTTTTTTTTAAATCTACATTCAGCGGCTGGTTGATAATTTATCCCCCCCCCGCTCCTAGTTAGCCTTAATTTTTGCATATGTTCTGAAGTATATTGAATATTACTTTGCACTTACATTTGACTGCTGTGATATGTGCTGCTGCTATATTGCTAGCTTCAGGAAAGTCGGTGTTTGTCCATTATTCAGGTGGAAAAAAAATCAATCACGACTTTCTGTTTTCCATTTTTTACCTGCTTTACACGTACTTTTTTTTTTTTTAATAAAAGTATGGTATGAGAAGAAGTATGGTATGAGAAGATTAAAAGGGATATGAAAGTATGGTATGAGAGGATTGATACTGATGACTATTTTTTTCCCGATTAGTGCAGTAAAGAAGAGAACGAGAGGTCATCCCTGGGGATTGTGTAACAGTGTTGTGAAGAAGGTGTTAGGAATAGATTTTTTGCTTGGAGGGTTGTCAATGGGTGAAATGCGTTGCCAGAGTTGGCTGTGAATGCTTAGCCTGTTAATGAATTTAAGGAGAAGTGTGATGGGTATTGTCGGAATAATGGTCACTGTGTCAATGTTAGGTCTCCCGCGATGAGTCCTTCGACTACATGGAGACACCATGAAGTCGAAGGACTCCATATTTTAACTCGCATACAGATTTAATGTATTAGGATGATTCAGAGAGATCATCATAATTAGCAAAGATATAACTAGTTAATATTCTTATGAAAATAATCACCTTTCATTATTCTTCCAGTAGCCACAACAAACTGGAAGATTGAAATTCTTTCGCCGAAATATTAAAGATCAATTTCTCTTTTTCTGATAACGTGAAGTTGAGCAAAGTGGCCAGTTGCTTCGATGACTTAAGTCATTTACAGAATGGTCTTAAAATATTGTAATTGTGCACTTTGAAGGAGTTTAAAATGTAATGCCAACAAATGCAAGTATATCCGATTTGATAAAAAGATAATATTATATTAATATAAGTTGAAGAGACCGATTTTATAAAAAGTTAATGAACACAAAAGTGGGTATTTTGCTGATATGGAATTCAGTTCAGCAGTTTAATTACTAAGAAAAATAGAAAAATTCGGAGGATGGTAAGAATATGTGAAGAATATTTTCATTTATAACAATAATAATAAATTGCATGTTATATTATTATTGTTACGATTGAAAACATCCTTCAAATAGTTGCTATTACTCAATCTTACTGTATAAATTCTCATTTTTCTTAATAATAAAATACTAATTAGCATTTTGGAAGATGTAAGAATGGATATAATTTTTTATATTAAAAGCTGCTTTATTTGCTACAAAAGTAACATACTATACAAGAAAGAAGAATATAAATATTATGTTAAAACAGATTTAATAACTGAAGTTCACCTACCAACCTGGAGTTCAACTGACCAACATTTGAAGTCATCTACGCTGGTGATTTTAATGTCCACGATTTCGAATGTTTTCGATTTATTCCAATTCTTCTAATGAGCTCGCAATGGTACTGAACCTGTATTGGAAATCACAGTAATTGTTAAATAACCAGCCACAAATCTAGATCTGCCATCGTAAAATACATTGTACACATCTTAAGCTTCCTATTTATCACAATCTTCTGAGTGTTACTTCTGTGCATCCTCGGACGACACACTAGTCTAACAACACCAAACAAAACTGATCTTCTCTATTAATCATTTCTCCGCTTTGACACGCGATTTGGACCAGTTTAAATCCACCAGTTCACATTGTTACTATGTTGGGCAAGTCCTGGTTTAAGAAATATTCGCCAATCTCCGAACAACAAAATTCCGCTACCAACTGTCTCTGTCTACCTTTCAGTTTGGTTGGCTCGTCAAAATGTTCATAAGGTGTATAGCTAACTCTTCTACTCGCTTTGGAATCGCACAGTTGAAGTTCAAAATTATATTCCAGAACTAAAACTAAAACTACACTCTGTGATATCTGTCTGTTATGTAATCCATAGCATGGAAGGAAGCTTATATTAGCGATTTAACACAAAAAAGATATCTCAACTACCATGAATCCTCGCTCCAATACGAATTGAATTTAAAAGATCAAACAAATTTCTTTGTCTCCGTGATCCAATAGGTATTGAATCAGTTTTCGGATGGAACAAGGGATTCAAATTCCATCTTAGGGCGCGCACACACACACACACACACACACACACACACACACATACGACTATTAATTCACTGAGTCAAAAAAAAAATCTGGTTAATTTGTGGCATGAAATTTTACAAGGAGAAAAAAAATGTTATGGTCTTACTTAAATTTGTATTTTGACTATTGTCCTCTCACTCCAACTCTTTTTTTATCACACTAGGGATATATATATATTTTAACACGATTATTATATTAGATATTCTTTCCAACACAAATAAATAATTATGTATTCTTATTTTAAATGAATATTAGCTCAGAAAGAAAGAAAGAAAATTGTAAAGAAAAAAATGTTTACCTCAAATAACTATTTTGGAATCACAGCAAGCAAGAAATTCATCACTTTTTCAAAGTTTTGAAATTCCTACTCATATTGTTTTCATCATTTGGTATCATTTAAATGAAGAACGGTTCTGGCTATAAACTTTGTTAATGTTATTGATTTTTCTCTTCCAATGGCGGTCATTTTTTTGATACATTCATGCTGATTCCTTGCACGCTACGATACCTTTTTATTTTATACAACAAACTTTTTAAGAGTTTAAGTAACGTGATTGGCTAAAATATCAGCTGTTTGTCTCTGTAAAATAATCAAATTCTAACAGTCGTATTGTTAGAATTTGGTACGACTGTTTTTTCTGGTCTGGTGAAGGTATCTACTTCAGATGTAGTAACAAATTGTCACTTATCACTTCATTTTTACTTTATTCACAAAACTACAAATCCGTTATTTGGTATGGTCTCTGTTTTTAATTCCCCCATTACTAGAATGTACGGGTGGTAAAGTTTTGAAATAAGTTTCGACTCGCATGAAAAATAAAATGTTTACCTTTAAATAAATATTTATGATCACAGTAAGCAAGAAATTCAACAGCTTTTCAAAGTTTGGAAATTCATACCCATATTGTCAAAATGAAAAGAAAGAAAGACGGTTAGAAAGAAAGAAAGAAAAATTGTATAGAAAAATAAAATGTTTACATTCAAATAACTATTTATGATCACAGCAAGCAAGAAATTCATCAGCTTTTCAAAGTTTGGAAATTCATACCCATTTTGTTTTCAGCATTTGGTATCATTTAAATCAAGAACGGGTATGGCTATTAAGTTGTTAATGTTTTTGATTTTTCCCTTCTAAAGGCGAGTATTATTTGATATATACATGTTGATTCATTTGTTATCTGCATGCTACGATACCATTTTTATTTTCTACAATAAAATTTTTTAGAGTTTAAGTAATGTGATAGGCTAAAATAGCAGTTGTCTCTCTTTAAATAACCAAATTCTAACAGTCGTATTGTTTGAATTTGGTACGACTGTTTTTTCTAGTCTGGTGAAGGTATCTACAGATGTAGTAACAAAATTGTCACTTTTCAGTTCATTTGTACTTTATTCACCAAACTACAACTATGTGTTGTCAAGTTTTGAAAAAAAAAAAAAAAAAGAAAAAAAGTTTCGACTGCCAGTGATATGTTTATAAACTTTTATCATGTACAAATATTTGAAAAGAAAAGAACAATATACCTTCTTTTCTTTTTTACATCAAACTTTTTTAAGAGTTTGGTAACATGATGAGTTAAAATATCTGCATTCGCTCTGTAAAATAACCAAATTCTTATCTTGCTTTGTGTGGGGAAATGTAAAATTTGTATTTATATTATCTGGAGAGTACAAACCTTTTTTCTATACCAAACTTTAAGAGTTTAAGTCACGTTTTGGGTAAAATTATCTGATTTCTCTCTGTAAAATCACCAAATTCTAACAGGTAGGATTTTCGAATATGCGAACGAAATGTTTACAGATAACTCAAAAAATGTCAATAGGTAGCATTAGACAAATTTCTAAATAATTAATTACAGGATATCAGGTTTCCCATGTTCCTGGCATTGATTTCACAGTAGTGATTTTTTGCTAATAATAATAATACTTATGCTAATAATAATAATAATAATGCTCTTGACTTGTGCCCTACAGTATAACTATAAGGAGATGGTCGCTCATTTACCCGTCATGAAAGCAGACACTTTGAGCATTTTCCAACTTGGTATATGTATAAAATCAAGTTGTCATGATTTTTACGAAATGTTCGTGCATATAATATAATATAAAATCAGGTTTTCATGATGTTTACGAAATACTCTTTCACATACGTTTATATTTATATATACGTTTATATATATATACATACATACATACAGAAGAAACCTTCTTCGCAATATATATACACACATATATATGTGATTATATGCTTCAACTCGGTTGTGATACATTTTTAAAAATAGATTTAATGACTTAAAAACCGAGATTACTTATAAAGATTTAATAAGAATAATACAACTAGTTTCGGCTTATAATAGCCTTCATCAGGCATTCTTAAAGGAAGAGAATAGTAATAAACATTGAAGTATCTAAAAACTGGAAAATACAGGTAAAAAATCGCCACACATAATTCATACATAAAAAACGTTGTATTTTTTTCAAGTTGTTCTAACAGGCGTGCCATTGTTTATTGCAAGTGTGCGTGCAGGCTCACGTGAACGCCAATATTGAATAACTGCAGCATGGTTATCTGGGATGTTATAACTCAAATTGTTGTTTAAGTGGACAGGATTCAGAAGGATTTCCCTTGATTCTATAATTTTTCTCTCAAACTCATCATCACAGCGAAAAATATTTTCTGATCTATCCCAGCAAACGGAGTGGCTTTGTTGATCATCATTAGGATTATTTGAAAAAAGAACATGACTGGATAACGCAATTGCATATGATCTTTTGTAAGAGATGTCTCTTTTATGCTCTTCTATACGTTGCTCGACAGAGTTGTTAGTTTGTCCAAAATAAGGGATATTGCAATCACACCATAATTTATATACACCTGGATATTTTAGATTGTGATGAGGAGGTTTTAGATGGCTGATTAGAGAACGGATTTTAGGAAGTGTGGTGAAGAGCCTCCTGATATTATATATTATTATATATTTTAAGGACTTTAGCTAATTTTTTGGAGACTGTGCTAATGTATGGGATGGAGATGCTGCCTTTAAAATTAATAGTTTCTGTGGTGCACTGTCCAGGAGGATCCAGAAGAAATTTCTTAATCGTTTTTTCAGAGTAACCATTTTGTTTAAAGACAAGAGAGAGGTGATTTATTTCTTTTTGTAGTTCATCTTGTTCATTCAAGAGAGAACGTGCTCTGTGTCCTAAGGTAGATATAATTCCAAGTTTTTGTGGTGGAAAATGATGAGAAAGATTATGCAGATATCTATTGGTATGCGTAGGTTTTCTGTATATAGAGATTTTTAATCTTTCAGAGCAACGTGTAAGCATGACATCCAGGAAAGGCAAGGAGTTATTATTTTCTAGATCAGCAGTAAATTTTATATTAGGATGTTGGATGTTAAGATGATTAAGAAAATCTATGACAGATGTGTGTCCGTGATTCCAAACAATGAAAATATCATCAAAATATATTTTCCAAACTTTCGGTTTAAATGACAAGGAAGATATGGCTTTCGTTTCAAAATCTTCAAGGAAGATTTTGGCTAGAACTAGGGACAAAGGATTGCCCATTGCCAGGCTTTGTTTTTGTTGGTAAATGGAGTCCTGATATTGGAAGTAACCAGAATGTATGTATGTATGTATGTATATATATATATATATATATATATATATATATATATATATATATATATATATATATATATATATATATATATATATATATATATATATATATATATATATATATATATATATATAAATACACATACATGCATACATACAGAAGAAACCTTCTTCGTAATATATATATATATATATATATATATATATATATATATATATATATGAATGACTAGAACCGAGATTTAATTATAAAGGTTTTAATATAAACACACTACTAGTTTCGGCCTGTAACAGCCTTCTTCAGGTGACATTATAAAAGAAAAACTAAAAACACTAAACATTGAGGGTTAAAAGGCTATGAACAACATAGACAGTCTTTATACATAATTAGCATGAAAACGTTGTAGTTGTATTTGAAGCTGTTCTTTCATTTGTTGCATTGTTGGGAGAGTGCGTGATTGCTGCATCACGTGAACGCCAGTACATGATTACAGCTGAATGACTATCAGGGAGGTTGTAGCTCAAGTTGTTATTTAGATGAACAGGATTGAAGATGATTTCTCTAGATTCCACAATTTTTCTCTCTATTTCGTCACTGCAACGGAAGATGTTTGTAGATTTTTCCCAGCAGACTTTGTGACTTTGGTTATCATCATTAGGATTAGCCGAGAAAAGGATATGACTTGATAATGCACTTGCTCGCTGTCTCTTGTAAGTAATCTCTCTCATGTGTTCTTCCATACGCATTTCGACAGATTTGTCTGTCTGCCCGAAATAAGGAATATCGCAGTCACATAATATTTTATATATGCCAGGGTATTTGAGTTGATAAAAGTTCAAAAAAAAATACAATATCAGAACCTTGTTCACTCCACTTCCAAAGATCCGTTCCTTAATTAGCCACCCAAAACCTTGTCATCATCAACTCAAATACCCTGGCGTATATAAAATATTATGTGACTGCGATATTCCTTATTTCGGGCAGACAGACAAATCTGTCGAAATGCGTATGGAAGAACACGACAGACATTACTTACAAGAGACAGCGAGCAAGTGCATTATCAAGTCATATCCTTTTCTCGGCTAATCCTAATGATGATAACCAAAGTCAAAATCTGCTGGGAAAAATCTACAAACATCTTCCGTTGCAGTGACGAAATAGAGAGAAAAATTGTGGAATCGAGAGAAATCATCTTCAATCCTGTTCATCTAAATATCAACTTAAGCTACAACCTCCCAGATAGTCATTCAGCTGTAATCATGTACTGGCGTTCACGTGATGCAGCAATCACGCACTCTCCCAACAATGCAACAAATGAAAGAACAGCTTCAAATACAACTACAACGTTTTAATGCTAATTATGTATAAAGACTGTCTATGTTGTTCATAGTCTTTTAACCCTCAATGTTTAGTGTTTTTTCTTTTATAATGTCACCTGAAGAAGGCTGCTACAGGCCGAAACTAGTAGTGTGTTTATATTAAAACCTTTTTAATTAAATCTCGGTTCTAGTCATTCAATTTGAAGAAACCTTCTTCGCAATATACAATGAGATATATACATATACATACATATACATACATATATACATATACATACATATACATACATACAGAAGAAACCTTCTTCGCAATATATACAGTGAGATACATTGAGAACACATTAATTATATATAACCGCACCAAATTTATATCACTATTTTGTTTTATAAATAGCACATTTTTAAATAACAAACAGGTGTATAAAGAAATTTTTAAATTTATCAATTTAAATATAAACTTTTTAATTTGTTTGAATAATTTGTATAACCTTCAGTAAATATCTAATCTTTTTATAGACGTAACTTACTTATTTTAAAATTTATATTATTATATAAACAATAAACCTTTCAGTGTATTTCTGGAGTATATATCCTTTAGTTCAAATTTCTCTAACATATTTTTCTACATTTGCAGTTAAATCTACATTGACTTTTGGAATTATCATTTTGTGTTTTTACAAATAAACAATATAATCTAAAGTGAGAATATGTTTATTTCTCGCATTTGGAAGGTAATGATGTGGTCACCATAACAATTTTTCTGGAAAAAACTCAGTGATTTTCAATGAATATGTCTTCATAATTAATAGTTATATTGGCGCGAAATGTTGTTTTTAAGTTTTATTTTACGTAATTTCATCAGTGCAAATGATCATCGAGACTTGTTGTGTACTATTCTAGAACATGCTGTAAGGTATAATCACAACGAGCAATTTCTATATAAGATTTATTTTTTTGCCTATATTGTTATTGTAAGTTGATTTCGTGCCTAACTTTCATTATATTTTATTTGCATGTAAATTAAATGAAATTTAATTGAAATGACAATATAATTACTTCTGATAAATATCCCCCCCCCTCACATTGCAATAATGCGCAAATTGCAAAACCTATATCGCATTTTTACTACGTGTGAAAAAGGTATGCTGACAGCTGAAGACCTGCTTGGTTTTACTTGGGGTGTTTGTTCTACTTATCCTCGTTTACCCAATGACAAATAAGTAATACTATACCTAAAAAGGGAGATAAGTCAGGCATGAAACTATCACACATTGCCCTCACATCTGTACTATTAAAAGTGATCGAGAAGAGAGATTCATCAATAACCACCTTCTTTACTACTACGAGATGAGTCAATAATTATCACTAATAATCACTAATTAACCAGATGGGTTAATTAGTGATTTCCAATATGGATTCGGCCAATGCCCGTTGTACAGTAGACATCCATTTGTAACCTGACCCGTCTTTGGACGCAGACCATGATACGATTTGAAAACAATCGCGCTTGTTTTTGGCATTTTATCACGTTTGGTATCGAAATATTCTTATCAAGCTGCCATTTTGTGGTCTCCCTTCTGTCTTTTGGGCTTCGATTGTCAGTTTCCTCTCTGATGTTCACTGCTTGTCATGCTGAATGACTTCCTCCCATCAGCTGTCTTTATCACCGCTAGGTACTTCAGGATTCTGCAGTACTAAACAGCACGATTCTCTCTCTGTTTATTCAAGAAACCTTGAAGTATCTGAATGACTGAAACTAATGATCTTCCATAATCAATGTTTTAAAAACTGATTCACGATTCT
>NW_028328089.1:0-24943 GCF_054136105.1 Typopeltis vanoorti
TGAAAGACGATGGCCAGATGTTATCATTCTCAAACTTATTTGCACTCTTCTCTTCTCTTCTCATCACTACAGAATCCATTATTGTATAGATCTCGTAGAAATACCATTTGAAAATATTAGAACAGCACGAATACTGCTAGATGGATTAGTGATTCGTGTAGAATGAATAGTCGTTCTGAAGTCAAGTAATGTCTTGAGTATTTTCGAATGCTTATTTGGTGATATTTGTAATGTTTGCGCAATAAAGGCTGGACGCTAGACGTCATCTTGTCCAGAGATGCATGATATCAAAAGTAATAACACTGGAAAAAATGTTCTGTTTTATGAAAAATAAGACAGGATTTAATTTCGCTCATGTTTTCAAGATGTAATTTGTTTTCATTTCGCTTTACTTACAAATTTTTATATTACAAATGTATTTTTTGTTACAAGTGTATTATGTTTCGTTTATTTATTTATTTATTAACAAAATTTGCTTCTGTTCAGTGAATATTTTAACGATTACCCACTACTTTGCAGGAAACAATGAGAATATATCCCACTATACCATTAATTGCTCGACAACTTGAAGAAGATATTGAGCTTGGTAAGCGTGCCAAAATTTATTACTTTGTATATTTATTGTATTATTAATAGAATAGTATAAGTATTATTAACAGTGGTTGTTCATCGCAGTGTGATTAATTCAGAAGTTTTTAATCTTAATTATATTAATTTAGAGCCGAAAAGCACATTGCTTTCAAACATATTTAACAGTGTTCGTTGATTTTAATAGGATTGAGAAAAGCTGAATAGTTTTTATTTATTTTTTTTATTTCGTAAAATAATAATAATAATAATAATATTATTATTATTATTATTATTATTATTATTATTATTATTATTATTATTATTATTATTACGTAATACCTCCAGGGAGTTCAATGACTCATTGAGGGAGGGCACTCTACAACTCTGTATTCACTACTGAATCCACCAACTACCATCATCTACACCAGCGACATCTACCGCTGGTGAAAATGATGATCATGATCACAAGTATTTTAACAGACAATCACAAACATCCATGCCCACAGCGGGATTCAAACCAGCAGCGTTTTGGGTGGAGAACGGATATGCAGACCACTCGAACAACCAGGTCGGCGTATCTCCAGTTTCATTTTAGTTCAGAAAAGAAAGGTTTAAATTCACTTAAATTCACGTTTCATAGATTCTAATGTTTTAATTATGAAAAGAAAACTGTGCTCGTATGACGTCTCTCTTTATTACAGAGATGGCGTTACTTCTTAAAAATATATTGGCAAATTGATTTGGTTTAAATTGGGGAATTTACTATAGAAAGGAAAATGCTATATGAAGAAGGATCGATCTCGACGTAATGTTGATGACACTGCTGGGTGAGGGCTTCTCCCAAATGTTTAGAGGATGTGTCTACTTTTCTAACTGACTCAGTCCATCTTAGGACAGTGTTGGTATCCGTGTATGAATCAATGAGATAATCAAAAGCATCAATACTTGTTGCGAGAATCGAATCCCGGTCTACTGACTGGAGAACGATTATGCTAACCACATTACATCAAATATATTTACATTCCCATTAATATGATAATTGAAACATTAAAAGTAGGCAAAGTAGTTTGGTGGGGAAATATAAAATGATGGAGAAGATTGCCTACAGGTATATCAGTCTGCTCTGGCGCGCACGCACACACACACACACACACACACACACACACACACACACACACACACACACACACACACACACACAAACGACGGAGGAGTAGAAAAGGGAGAGTATTCAGATAACTTGTAAGTGAAAGTGTACTTGTAACACAGCACTCCTCAAACTTTATATTTTGCACATCCACTCTATAACTCCTCCAAGCTTGTTGTAAATGGCAGATATTTAGTTTTTAAGACATATAATTAGCATGAACGAAAGACTGAATTAGACGCTGGCTAAATTTTATTTTACTCTCTTTCTTTTCTCGAACACAAAGTAATTTATGTGAACTCCTCGCCTTATCGATGAAGTTGTACCATTATATTTTTTGTAAGGGAGACTAACGCACACCTTCTCTCTCTCCCACTTTATTCGTCATTTGTAAGGATAACATTATCGAAAGAAGTGGCATTAATCTTGATATCTCAATAGTAGAATTCAAACTTAATGCTCACCTTAATAGACGGTACTCCTAAACGAATCTGGTAAGACTTTCAGGATTTGTGAACGACATTGGATAAGAGCAGAATCAAATTTGGTATAAAAATCAGCAACAAAAAGTAAAAGTATGAAATGGGACATGGAAAACATCAAAACATCAATCCTCAGTGGACTTAAAGAACAAGTCCATCCGCTTTTCTTCCTGCATAGATAGCAGACGAAGGCCTCCTTAACCATACTTATTTAACCAAGGAGCCTGCAGGGCATGCATTATTCGTTAGAGAAATAAAATGGTTCCGCAAGTCTGACTCGTGGACGGATGGATCTTTCGGATCAACTGATGAATAATTCTGCTATTGCTTACTTTGCCAGGTTGTGCTTGAAGGGAATCCGAGTGTAGCAATTTGTAAGAGGGACAGTCGAACTCTATTCTTGGAATGGAATGTAGACTCTGCGAGAGGAACTCATGAATGACCCTGAGTTTTTCATCCCTGCAGCATGTCTCTGCTCTTTAACACTTTCATTGCCAAGCTGAAAATTGGAATTTCGTGTGGTGGCCAAATTTTTTTAATTTTTTCATTTAGTTAGCGACGCCCACGCGATAACGCGGGATCGGCCGCCTGGTGAGACCTCGCATCACGCGATATCGCGTGATTGGCAATGAACGTGTTGAGCACTCCCTTTATTAAACTTGTCACAACCATGTTAGACAACATAAACAATTCTATTCACTTTCTAGCAGTTAAAATGTGTGCTATAAAAAAAAGCACCAAAAATCTTTAAAAATATCAGAATGCACCCAAATTATTTAAACTCAAAACTTATCGAAATATAAGCAACCCATGCAATATAAATAACTTCCAGATCAACTTTACCAACAACTAAGATTTTAATTCCAACATCAATGATGTTCAGAGCTGCTACAGACAACCAAACGCAATGTGCCAATTCGTGACCGAACCACAAATATCATCTTCTGCAACAATATCTCAGCAAATTTTCTCATTACATCTTCGATTATGACTTTCATAACTGGCACAGTTGTAGGTTCGATTGTATACCAAAGATTAACAGGCCTTTTTAGAATATATGTCTCAAGATTTCCTTGCAGAAATCTTTGCTTCACCTACAAACTGTGTGGAGGCTTTGCAGCAGGACGACAAACCCCAACCTCTCCAATTTGCCCAAGATTTTGTCAAAAATCGAAACTAATGAAAAATATCTTCGGAAATGGATTTTAGTGAGGATTCAATGTTTCGCGTATTAGGGAATGTAAGGTAAATCGTCAGAACTACATAATATGGGGACTGGAACATCTCGGGACTTTCGAGTATTCAAAAGAGATAGTCTGAAGGTGAATATCTGGGGTGCTTTGTCAAGTTCGGAGGTTTTGGAACACTTTTCCTTTGCGGGAAAAAACTCATCTGGTCATGGTACAGCTGTATCTGTTACCTCATTAGCCAAATGTTGTGTTCCAGCAAGATGGTGCACTGCCATATTGGGTCCAATAATTTCTTGATATGCATTTTCCTGAGCGCTCTGTTGAGTGTGATGGAACGATTCCGTGGCCTCCGTGCTCACCCGATATTACGCTGCTTGATTTCTTCCTATGAGAGTACGTAAGGACGTGTACCAGACCCTTGTGATCTCCCTCGATGAACTGAAGACAAGAATCGTTGCTGCAATACAAACCGTCACACCACAAAAAATGAAGAACACTTGAAGGGAAATTGTTCATTGCTTTGGAATCGAATGTTCAGCATTCTGCAGTATTGATTCAACTGGTAATAAAACGTTTTGAGTTAAACTTCCATATTCTGTAAGCAGTTGTATTTTGTTTTTGTTTTCTCGATTTGAAAATTACAGTCCACGAAAACCCCGACGGTAATTTAGAATCACCCTGTACTTTATAAAAAATCAAAATCTGCACTCTGTAATATTCCATTTCCATGATGAGTTCTTCTTCTATTAATTTGATTTTAGATGGATACAGAATTCCAAGAGGAACACAATGTCTTGTTAATATATATTGCCTTCATCGTAATCCAGACACGTTTCCTAGTCCGGAAGTTTTTGATCCAACTCGGTTCATTCCTGAAAACAGCAGAGCTCGTCATCCATTTGCATATATTCCATTCTCTGGTGGACTTAGGACATGCATTGGTAAGACCTTCATTTTAACAACTGCTTTATGTATTAATCATCACTCAGCCTTGGTAATAATTTACTGACCTATATGTACTAATTTAAATTTACTCGTATATCAACAAAACTCCTGTTTCTGAAGAATTCACTATTTTCTCAGTGGTTAATAAAGTGAAAAACGACATTTCATTCGATATTTCTTTAAACGGGGAAGTTATTACAATATAAACGTCGAAATAAAAGTTCTACGCATTAGTGATAATTGGTTGACCGATGACGATATAATCACAATGATACAGGCACGAACGGGATGAATGAATGGCAAAGGTCAACCCATCCTATTTCTGTTTCAATTTCTCTGCTAATAATAGTAGAGGAATTGAAGCAGTAATTCTTCTGCTAATAATAGCAGGAGAATTGATGCCAAGAAAAGAATAGAAATACATCAAGAAGATAAGGAAACGTTCTTTTCATGATATCTAGTGTGAGATAGAGGCAAAGAAGATTATACAGGGTGTTCGGGATAAATTTGACAGTTTCGTAAGGAAAAAGAAAATCTTCTTTGTATCTATTAAATTTAATGAATTGACAAAAAAACATTACAGGCAGAGTTAATTACAATACTATCAACAAGATTTACTCAAAATAACCACCATTAGCATCGATCACAGCTTCAATTCTGCTTCGGAACCTCGAACAAGCTGATGCTACAGTCTCCCTGGGAAGGGCCGCAAAAACTGTTTTAATTTTATCCATTAACTGGGCTTTTGTATTACTGGAAGTGCGATTGGTGTCTTTTTCAACTGCGCCCCATACAAAATAATCCATGGGGTTAAGGTCTGGGGAGTTTGGAGGCCAAACATTTGGACTGGTGAAGTCGTAGAAATTTTCAGACAACCATTTTTGACTTTTCCCAGAGGTGTGGCAAGGGGCCGAATCCTGCTGCCATACATACGGCCTACCATTGGCTACCCTTGTTATCCAGGGCTTGACTACAGTTAGCAACTCCACGAACAAAGCCCGAATTCCAAAGCCAGGGTTCTTCAACACCTGTTCCTGCAGATTTGCGAGGAATTCTGCTGTACGAACGCAATCAGATCGCCTGCTAGGGATCTTTCTTCTTGCTACATCCTCGTAGTCACCATTGCAAGTCTCTAGTTCATGCCTGATTGTTTTTACTGTATTCAGGGAGCATTGGGCAGCAGTCGTAATATCCTTATTTTGATGGCGGGCACGAATCATCATGATACAAGTTATTCTCTTCCATGATTCAGGTGGGTTCCAGCTATCCATCCTTTCTGACATCTTGTATATGAATGAAGAAGGGTCCAAACTTTTAAATGAAGAGAAGTGTGTGTTAATACATGTAACTTACGGAAAAATATAATTAATTATAAATATGTTAAATTTATCCCGAACACCCTGTATAACTGGTTACGTCTATAATCCAGGGGATATAAACCCCATAGGCTGAGAGCACGATGGTCGTAGAGAGGGGAGAAATAAAATTTATACAGATCTTGAGATATCTAAGGCATCATGTAATGGAGAGGACATGAGGATCGACAGTGCTCGAACTCGTCACAGCAACAGAGGACTTAATAGTAATCATTCTAGCTACGCTACCTCCTCTTGGGAAAGCGATCATGAAGTCTCCACTTGGAAATTGTCAGATATTGCAAACTTTTATGTTAAGAAGAGGCATGTGTGGAAACCCAAAGCAGGTGATTATGAAAAGCTGAGGAATTAGCTTTCAGCAGTACCATGGCATAAACATTTGGCGGTGAGAGATGTTTGTAATACATGGGAGGTAACCAAGGAGTGTTTGAAAAATGCAATATCAGAATGAATATCAAGAATCAGAAGGATAAATCAGGGAGAAATTAAATCAATGAACAACGTTATTAAGAAGGAGTTGCAGACAAATAAAAAGTTGTGGAAAGGTTATTGAGAAACCCTGCAGACCCCCCCCCCCCATATCATCTTAGGTTGCTCCGTTCAGCTAAAGCCCTTATGAAGCATACTCGCATGTCGCTCGCATGTCAGAACACGGATAGTTTCAAGTAATGGGCAGAACAAGACAAAGTTATAATTCTTATGTAAGTCCATTGAGAACAGGAACATCAGCTGTCCAGTTTCCAATGAATCTGAAAGTCTGCCACATCAGCCTTGACATTTCTAGAAAAAGTGGCTATTGGCACTGCTAGAAAAATCAAAGATTTAGGAACAGATTGCAGTCAATATTTTTCACTACAAATATTAGCGTTGACCTACAAAACAGGACAAATTAATGAATTATTTTTCTTATAATCTATGGGTATGAGTGGAGTTAGGTTCCATTGATAATATTTAAATTCTTTTCTGGTAGATCTTATAGTAGCATCATCGGTTTCTTCAAGTTTACCATATTTAGAATAGCCATATTTAGACTAAATTAAAATATATTGATTGCCATATCTCAATATTTAGTACTCTTTTTCCAGTTCTTTGTTTTTAACGTTGCTATCGCTGTATACTGCGATATCAATAATCCAAACCTGTCGATGATCGATAATTGTGATGTCAGGTCTATTGTGTTCCAAATGCCGATCAGTTTGTATTCTCAAGTCAAGTCCCTGTTTCATTTTCCGGTACTGTCTCAATATAATGCTACCACGAGTTATCAGAAGTAGAAAAGCCATCATTTTTGCATACCTGCCAATGAATTGTTTTAGCCGCTTGATCATGGCGGTATTTATAGTTACTTTGAGCTATTTTGCTGCAGGCACTGATTAGAGGTTCTAAAGTCTCATTTGTTTGATCGCATAATCTGCATTCGCTGTTATTATTGATGTTGAAAATTTTTGCTTTAATTGCATTAGTTTGTAATGCCTGCTCTTGAGCTGCTAGAATAAATCCTTCGGTTTCTTTTTTAATGTATCCGTATTGTAGCCATTGCCACTTCTTGGTCACTTCAATTTTGTCCACACTATCTTGAAGAAATTGGCCATGCAAGGGTTATTTTTCCAGCCCACAAATCGGTTATTTTTATGTTCCTTTTTGTAATCAGGTTTGTTTCCTGTTGGTCCTCTTGATTATTTCCTGTTGGTTAGAAGGTCCTCTTGTATAATTTCTTGAAGCATTAGCTCAGAGCTATTGTCGATGTAACTTATTAAACTAATTTGTTCTTCTTACAAGATCTATCTCACTTGCAGCAGTCCCCCGTCCACCTATTCTCGTAGGTACAACCGGTCAACATCACTTCCTGGATGTAATGCATGATGCATAGTCATTAGTTTTCTAGTTTTGCGGTCCAGTTTTTCCAGGTTTTCTTTTGTCAGTCTATTATGCCAGCTGTGTATCGGATCTCTGGTATAACCCAAGAATTCATTGCTCTAATTATGTTTAATCCATTTAGTTTTGTTTTAAAGAATATTTCTAATATTTTGTGTATTCTACTGCTGCCTGGTGTTTAACTTTCGAGTGTAGAATATCACCGGATTCTAATATTCCTAGGTATTCACAGTGCTCGTCAGCTGAAATTGCTTTTGTATATTTCTCTTGATCAAAATTAAATTTTTAATGTCATTAATTTTTTTCTCATTTAATAGATACAATTTTTCATTTATCTAAATCAAATTCCATTTTGATGTTTTGACTGAAACTACAAAGTGTGTTCAGTAAAGAGTCTATTTGCTGAACCGATTTTCCATATAACATCAAGTCATCCATATACAACAGATGGGATATTTGAATATTATATTTAGGAATTTCATATCCAAGTTTTCTGTTCTTCAAAATCATAGACAAAGTTAACAAAACATTATTGAAGAGCAACGGTGACATGGAATCACCTTGGAAAATTCCACGTTTAATACTAATATCCCTAATCGTTCATCATTCAGTATTAAAGTTGTTTTCCATGATTTCATGGCAGCAGCCAAAAACGAACGTATGTGTATGTTAATTCCAAATATTTGTAGTGATTTTGAGATCGAGGAATGTGGGCGAAAATCTAATGCTTTCTTGTAATCTATCAATGTCATGTTTAAGTTAGTTTTTCGTATATTTGAATTTTTGTGAATCATTTCATTAATAAGTATCTGTTCTTCTGTTCCTCTCGATTTTTGAAAATTGCCTTTTCGTTCAATCGGATAAATCTGATTATCTGATAAGTAGTGGTATATGCAATTTGCTATGATTACAGTGAACAGCTTAAGCATAGTTGCTAGGTATGTTATTAGGGCGATAGTTACTTGGGCCTGCGCCCTTATCCTTATATTTCATGAAGAGAAAAGTGAGTCCAGATACCATCCAGTCTTCCACTGAGCCTGGCTGTAATAAATAATTAAATTGTTCTTCCATACCATGTAGACCGGTTATATGATTTAACCAAAATCCATATAGTCGTATTTGCCAGGTGCACTCCAGTGTTGAATCTTCTAGTTTGCGCACTGACCATTTCTTTAGTGATAATGACATTTTGCATTTGTTTTTGTTTCATTTCTGATTCTATTTCCTTAATTCATGAGGCATCTTTATCGTTATCAATACGATTATCCCAGAATGTCTTCCAACATTTGAGTGTTTTTTCTGTATCTGGTGAATGATTGTTTGCATTTGTAATTCTCTGAAGAGCCTGAAAGAACGGACGTTGATTCTGTCAAAATTGCATATTTTGCACATATTGGTTTATTCTTGCATCATATCTTTTAATTTTCAGTGTATTCGCTATAATTCTTTGTTTTAGCTGTTCAGTAACTTCAGCAATTTTTATTGGCCAAATCATATGTGTTAATCAGTTTGTTTGGCAACCAAACTCTGTTTATTTTTCGTTACAACTGGATTTTTGATGGTGCAGATTGTTTCATCCTCTGGTTTTGTTCTTGCGGTTTGCAAACAAACTTCACTGTAATGATATAGGCTGTGCTGTATAGAGCTGATTTGTTTCCTTTATACTGTTGGTCGTGATGGTTTCAATTACAGCATTTGCGTCAAAGAGAAGCTGTTTTAGCTTAGATTTATGTAAAGCTTTTAATGGTGATAGTCGTATACGGTCGTTTATGGAGTTCATGTGTTCCAATATCCCTGACTTCATTTTACACTGCCCTTCTGTTAAAATTTTCTGAGGTATGTCGTCAGCTTGATGTTTACTGAGTTAAATTCTAAAGTTTGATAAAGCAACCTCCTGATGATTTGCTGTTAATGTAGTGGTTAGTTTATTACGTAACTCTTGTAGCTCAAGTTCAGTAAATATTTTTTACGGAAAATGAAATTCTTTTGGTCCATAAGTCTATGTTCTCTTCTTGCAGAGCATGGGAATTTTTGTTTCGAAATTAAATGCATTCGCGTTCTAAAAACCTCTTTTTCAAGTGTTGATCTGTAAAAACATTTCATAACTTCTCTGTTTTCTCCTACAGTTCATTTTTACGTTTGGTTTCTTCCAGTTGTTTTCAGCTTCCTACTCTGATTGGCAAGCAAGGTGAGCTAGGTCCTGTAGCCCATTTGTCGCCTGATGCCTAGGATTCAGAACCTCTGAGGCAGTCCTTGATGACCCGGGCGTCTGTTGATTTGGTATGGATTTCTTCTTACTTTTCACCATTAAGATAGGAAGGATGGAACACTACTAGACTGGCTTCTGAGTTAAGATCTGTTTGACAACGCTGGCCCTATTGGCAGCTATGCTACCGCCAGAAGAGCTCTAAACATTACTGAAGCACGCAATGCCCTCCACCTCGACAAGACCATGTTCTTTGAGAGATTTTATTATTATTATTAAGGGACCTGCAGGGAATCAGGAGCTATTGAGAGAGGTCACATACTACACGCACCAGTTATCATACTTATTCTTGAATTCATTCACACTGATTGCACTCACAACATTCAATGGCAATCCATTCCAATCACGCACCAGCCTCTGAGAGAAAAATGTAGACCGCACCCCTTTCTCTGCGGCATTCATTCTCAGCCTCCAAGGATGTCCTCTTGTCCATACCCCATCCTCCATAAATTGAAAAATCCATCAATTGAAATCCTGTATGATCCTTTCAGAAGTTTGGAAGTCTCAATCATATCACCCTTCTTTCTCCTGTTTGCTAGTGGCTGCAGGCTACAAGTTCTTAATTTCTCTTCATATGCAGTATTCCACAACACTGATATCATTTCAGTGTTCGCTTTTGCACACTCTCTCCACTATACCAGATTCACAACGGAAACCAGGAGACCAGACCTGCGCACGATAGTCCAAGTGAGGTCTTATCAAGGCCTTGTAAAGAGGCAAAATGACATCCTCAAATTTACATGTGAGGATGTCATTTTTGTATAACATGAGGATGTTATACGTTCTTTTCAGCATTGCAATTTTCTTTTGAGTTGTATTTGCAATCTTTGCCATATGGCCCCTGACCTTCAACTTCCTATCTATTAACAATCCAAGATCCCTAGCCTCATCAGTTTCTTCTAGCATAATCCCACGAATATAATACGGTACTAGATATCTAATCACGCCAAAGTGCATGATTTGAAAATTACTGACATTGAATTGACTTCCATCAATTCAATGTCATCTTGAGCATCTTCAGCAAATAGCTGTATATCACTTGTCAAATCCTACCCAATATCATTAATGTGCAGATTGAATAACAGAGGACCAAGCAGTAGTCATTATGGTACACCACAGGTTACCTTAAATATTGAAGACTCGCATCCCCCGGATACCACTTTTTGATATCTATCAATCAGCCATCCCCTTATCCACGCTAATATCCTATAATCCAAACCCATATTATGGAATTTATGCAACAGCCTACCATACTATATTCTGTCAAAAGCCCAAAGTACCATGGTGTATTCGTTCCTCTTTCTAGTTCACTGGTAACGTTGTTATAGAATGTGAGCAAGTTGCTTAAACATGACTTTCCCTTAGTAAACCCATGTTGCTCATTTCAAAGTAGAGATTCTCTGTCAAACCATTTCTGAATGCGATTCCTTACCAACTTTTTTCAATATCTTCACAAGCACTTCTGAAATCCTAATTGCACGATAGTTGAATACATCGGTCTTTGCACCACCCTTGTGCAATTAAATTAATTTACATTCTTTCCATTCCTTCGGAATCTTCCATGATCTTAAACTCACTCATATTAAACGGCCAATTGAAAGGAATAGACAGCTCAGTTGAACAGTTATTTATACATAAGTATATACTTATGCATATACCGATGTTGCTAATGTTAAACGGTCTCCCATTTTTTTTAAAGTATGCTTGCAGTAAAATGTTTCATGGCAGTGCAAAGCATAAACATGCAGGATATATAAAACAAATATACTCGAGTTCATGTCCTAAAAACAAAATGCGTTTTATCGTTAAAAAGAAAATTGCAGTCACATATAATTATAAACTGATATGATTATTCATAGTCATTTTATTCAAATACAACATAATTAGAGAATCCGAGACATAATGGGTGACTGATGACTTGGAATTTAGTTTCATGAGTAGTGAATTATGCTCACGCAACAGCTGGATTTCGGGATAGTACATCATTTACTGAATTTATCGGCATGAACTTCTTACAAAAATGTTACGTACAAGACAAACATTATCCTCAATCAATTCTGATCTTCCAGTTAAATAGAGAATGATGTACTCTGTTACAAATCAGCAATATTGTGAGACACAGAATATTCTCTAATCAAAAAATAAAATTATTTGTTGGACATCTAAGCTATGAAACAAGTGTCAGTAGCTAATGATGGCTGAATGGTTCAATGAAAATTGTGAAAAATAAATTCTTTGTGAAAAGTATCCTAGTATCCGCGATACGTTTTGCAACATGGTATGGTTTTCTTCACAAATTTCAATTAATATTTTTTTTTCATTGACAGGACAAAAAGTTGCAATGATGGAAGTCAAAACCGTTATTGCCAACGTCATTCGACGCTTCAGAGTGCGTTCCCTAGATCAGCGTGACAAAATTCCTGTCATGGCACTGATAGAACTGCAAGCTGCAGTGCCTCTTCGACTACAGTTCACACGAAGGTCGATGGAATGCGACTCATTACAATAATCTCCAAAGTGTGTATCCAAATGTGTTTATCTTAATTATTTCTGCTGTAGCTTGCAATATTTAAGACATGATTGAACTCAAAATTCCATCATTTTCATTTACTTTAGAATATTGATATTTTGCACGTCGTTAACATATATTACAATTTCATCACATCTTATGAGAAATGCGAAAATGTTTTATTTGTAATAGTTTAAAATTTTAAAATCCATCCACAAAATGTCTTT
This sequence comes from Typopeltis vanoorti, assembly GCF_054136105.1. Lineage (NCBI taxonomy): Eukaryota > Metazoa > Arthropoda > Arachnida > Uropygi > Thelyphonidae > Typopeltis > Typopeltis vanoorti. The sequence goes on from NW_028328089.1 coordinate 12,588, forward strand.
CTCTAGAATTATGAGAAATAACGTTGAAATAAGTCAGTTTTTTTTTTTCGTGATCTTGTGGAACTAAACAAACTGCATAGCTCCTCTTACAATAGGTTGTTATTGTCAACCTTTTCCAGGTATTTATTTAAAAATTATGAAAACATTAACTATATTTAAAACCATCTGTTTTGCTAGGTATATGATTCGCATACATCTCTTCTTTTGACATCACTATCAGTGGGGTAGGGGTAGACTTTACTATTGGGGCTGCGCCTATGCACACGGTTGTCGAAGTCCAACGAAATTCATTTTCGATGCAGCTCTTTCGTTTAAAGGACACAGTACTGGGCTACGGTCTTTAAAGTGTCCTTTAGATCAAACAAACAAGTGGTTTTGTGCGCGAAAGGACACCTTAAAAACGAATTTGTTATTATATTAAAAGAAATAAAAATCGCAATGCAAGGAAGAGTTGAAACTTCAGAGCATAAAGGATAAAAATAAACGCATCAATTGTTTTAAATTTTAAATAATACAAAACTTTTATGTGGAATGTAGTGAGCCTACGTCTTCTTCTCTGTAATACTTCAGTAAAAGTACAAGAGTACATTTACATATAACAAAAAAGTTTGTTTTACAGAATATTTGTATGCATTATATCAACATACTAAACATAAGAACACTATTCCAATATATCGGAATTACTAAAAGATTTGATAACATAATAGGGCACGGTATATAAAAGCCAGTATAGTATTGACTTGAGTATCTTATCCCTCAAGAAAAGCTAGAGAAGTGACAAAGAAATTGTCAGAACGAAAGAACATTTTCTACAAATCATTGCAATTAGTATCAACCAGACTCGCATTATCAGACAAAACAATAAAAGGCTACTACATCTGATCTTACTCGTATAGAATACAGAATTAATGGTCTTAAAATATCTAGTTAGAGATGCATAAATTTAATTAAAATGAAATATATATTGATCCTTAATTGACCATGATTTATAAACATCTAATACCAACAAGTTTCGCTGACGGGGCTGTTCGGCTTCTTCAGGGCTTTTAACGGTAAGAGAAAACTCAAAGTGGATAGTACAGAGAAAATGGATTAACACTATCGTATAAATTAAATATTAAAACAGAACGCGTAGCATTACACGCATGGAGCGTGTTGTGTTACTCACTATTATGAGATCACGTTCTCTAGTTTTCAGCGAAATTAACTTTTGAGCTCCATGCGTGTAATGTTACGCGTTCTGTTTTAATGTTTAATTGACTTTAATTTGCACTACATAATTTACTTAATACCAAAGGATATTGAGAAGTTGGTTATATTGTTCCGTAAAAAGATTTCTTTCTTAATTTAAGATGTATAAATGCTTTATACCTTGGCCAGGACGTTTCTACAGTTAGTTATAGTGAAAGAATTCATTAAACTATCATTTATATAAAAGTAGAGTGCATTTTTTCTTTGATTGCTTTTTAGCTTTTATAGCCTAAGGGATGATATAAACTATCACAACATCTTATATATGTCAAATAAACATACGATCTCAGGAAAGAGCTATATAGCAGCAATCATAAGTTGGAAACCATCGGATCATTACTTCAGAGATCTTCAGATGCCGAACAGAATCCTTGCATGCTCCTTATCTGTAGAAAGTTAGAGCTTCCTTATCTCAGTCGGTAAAGACCAGAATTTGATTCCTATCCATGACACGAGGAACCTTCATTTGGTCTCTTTCGAATAAAGGTGAGTTAATAGGCCTCGTGAGGTGGTAGAGCGTTTTTTTCACCCGGAAACTCTGTTTTTTCTTCTCTCAGAACAAGTTCGGTGAGCTTAATCCCTCATTAGAAAGGCTCAACCAGTCCTAATGGAGTAAAGAAGTAAAACCCACCGTTAGGTGGGAACCCTACACGAATAAATAAATAAAACCTGTAAAAAAGATTATCACTCAAAAAATTTATTATCTAAGAAAGAAGAACATCCTACTGGAAACGAATAGCTTCAGGTGATTCTGTATATAGCAACTAAATATATAAAAGGGACAAATCAATCATAAATACTTGAAAAGCAGAAAACATAATGTTTCCTCTATATAAATACAGTATATTCTATAGAAATATCCAAAGAGACGCCCAAGACATCACCTTCAGCAAATAAATATATAAAACCGAACTGCCTTAGAGTTATATAGAAAATGCACAAACAGACTTCTTTAGAAACTAATTAAACTGAACATAATGATGTGGCATCCCCTAAATGAAATGTTGGAAAGATAACTCCCAAATCCACTGCCTTCGAAACATTAAAAACTGCTTCGTGAACGAAGCTACACTTTCCACAACTAGTAAATGTTTTATCTAATACTTGGTGAAATCTGTCCTAGAATTATATTAAAAGTTTCCTTCTATTCACAAATATGACCATCCAGTGTTCAGACAAGTGACCTCTACAGAAAAGTAAGCAAATTAATCACCTCCTCTTATAACAATAGTACGCTTTTCTACCTAATAAGATGCGAATCCTTTAAACGATATATATATTCTATATGATTTTCAGCTAATTTTCCAGTACCGTATTGATAACACTATTTCGGAAACTTTTCTAGTTTGCTCCTCTTTTAGGAGATGAACTCCTTTGTGAACTTGATAAACGGTTACAAATTTCCAGTAAAAATATTCTAACTCAACTTGCCCCAATTTTATTGATTCATTGAATATTATCAGAAGTGTATGAAGTGAATATATTTTTCCTTGACATGTCCTTACTTTTCCCAAAAGAGATACATCGTCTTTAATTACATCTTTATCAGTTTTCTGAATGATTTACCATATTATCTGTCTAAATCTTGCCTATGAAGCAAACATTTCCATTCATAATTTACCGAAGTATCTTTTTGAAGTAAGTGACATAAATGTATAGATATTATTGTAAAATTGTAGCCTGAAGATTCAAATATTTCAACACATAATTTACATGTAGTTCTCAAAGGTTCTGAAACGATTTCGAAACTCATGTCAAAACGACTCCATTTCAGCTGGAATTACATTTGGTTATCAGGAAAAATCTCCAAGTGGAACGACTGTCATGTAATTGAAGTTAGGAACTGTAGAACAACGATTCATGGAGGAGAACCTAATCGGTGCTCTTCCTCTTGTCTGTGGACTTTTGCACCGAATGGTCTCCCTTATCGTCTTCAAATTTTCATAACAAACCTTCAGTTTCACCAGGGGTGCTGGTGGTTCTTTATCCGCAATGTCTCGTATATCAAAGAACTCTACTTTATGCACCAAAGAACTCTACATCATGCATCTGGTCGGTTTCTGTAGCAGTTTTTTTTTTTTTATGTTGAGATAAAATTTTATGCAGATTCTTTGCTCTTTAAAATCCGAAATTTGAATTGGAAAAGAAAATCGCCAATCTACGAAAACACGATGTTACAAAAAACGTCGTGTAATAAAAGAACACAGCTTCTCAACTTGCCTGCTGTTGGGATACTACTGATCGCCCAATATAGCGGAAAAAGGCCGTACTACAACCTGTTCGCGCACTATTTGAATTTTTCGAACTTCTGAATAGCACCTGGTATGTATAATTTGTAAAATAAATTTAATCCTTAAGTTTAAGTTATTTTAATTAAGATCATTACTGTGGGTTATATCAAAGTAATTCCATTTACACTAGTTTTGCTACTGAATATCAGTATTATTGATAGTCGCTACATGAAACACGTTTCAAAGATTTAAATTATTATTGAAATTGAGTTCTACTCTAATGTATACAAATGTATACAATAGATGGCAGCACCATACAATACATGACTCTTTCTTCATGTAACTATTTTATTGTGTAAAATACACCAAACATATACTGTATATATATATATATATATATATATGTGGATAATAGTCATATGAATAACATAACTGCCCCACCAAGCGTCAATGTTAGGATTTTTAGGATTGTTAGGGCCAGCTATCTCTTGTTTTTTTTTTTTTTTTTGTCTAAGAGGCATAATCTGACCTGCCAGTCTTCAAATGTTAATAGAACCAAACGGTATTGCTTACTCCGATTAGGCAAAAAATAGGTGTTGATGTTTTATTTCTTTTATTTTTATTTAGTTCATAAAATAGGTTTAACTGGATATGCGCTCCTGCTGAGTGTAAATGTTATGTGAACTTTCAATAATAGTCATATTATTTTCATGCAGGTTGAGAGAAATTAATATTAGCAACTCGTCGTGAGTTGAGATATGTACACGATATACGCATTAGTGATAATAAAAGTCAAGAAGTTGTGAATGATAAGCGACAATAGTAAAAAAGTGGGTATCTAAAATTTTGTTCAGGTCAAAAGAAAGATATTAGTATCGCAAACGTTTGTGATAAAAATAAGAAATTCTGAAAATATCACAAAGAACAAAGAGAAGAAAATGCAGAAAATTGGCGTGTGAGTCAGATGAAGGAAGTTATGAAAGATAAAAAGAATAGCGAAGACTGTATTGAGACAATATGGCGTCCTTACATATAATCTTTCATGGGATAAATAATGTATTTTAGAAGCTGGAAAACAGTTTATTTGATCGCAGAGCAGAAAACAGGAAGAATTAGAAGCGGAGGCAAATGAAAGAAAAAGAAAATATAAAATATTGAATCTCTATAGGAATCTATCCCCATAGGATAGATAATTAATAGAAAATTAATTAAATTACTTAATTTAATTAAGTAATAACGTTATGAATGCAAATGAGACAAGACAGTAGGAGGAATGATGTGCAGTTTTAGTTGTATGGAGTGAAATGACGAATATACTTGACTGATGGACGACACTCCGAATGGATTGGAGGCGTCTAGAGAGCTTGTTTCAGTGTAATCATGGAATACCATGGAAAGGTATATGCAGGAACTCCTGATGTAAGTGAATATAAAATTGGGAAGGAACAAGAAATGATTGGTGCAGTTTCCCAGCTCTCAAGGTAAGTGGAATAGTTATTAAAAGATTCACGGCTTCTTCTCACATTGCAATTCGTTTATAATCCAAAAATATCAGAAACAACGGAGAGGATTTACTGGCATTGGTCACCGCCACTTGACCAAAAATTATAAGCAATATCAATACTTGACCGGTTGCAATTGATACACTTTGATTATTTGAATATAGGGAAGAATCTGAGAGAGAAGCTAGGCTAATAGTGCATAAAACAACAAAGCCAATAAGACAAAATATTTGAGATATAGGATTGGCAAAGACATGCATTGGAAAGTGGAATCAGTGACTGCATGGTGGACTATTAATATGGGAGTCTTCAACTATGTTAATATAGACTGGAAGGTAAAATTGGACACATGGAACTAATTGGATTTAGGAAGCTATGTTGTACTAATGATACGTTTTCATTTTTTTTTAATAAACAGCATGTGTTGTGAGGACTTGAGAGTGCTACATCTAGTGACAGCATCAAAAGATTCTTCCTGTCACGGAACAGTTCAACTACTTTTCTTGTGATTTAAACGAGCGATGATACAATCTTGATCAGAAAGTGGTGGAATGTTTTCATTTAAAGAACATAAAATTATGTTACACAATTTGGGGTTGTACTATGAGAAACTAAAAGGAAAGAGTTACAGTAATGCATGGAAAATATCAAAATGTTTTTTGAGTAATACAGCTAGAGGACTCACAATGCGTAATGAAGATGAAGCAATGAGTAGCTGTATGCAGAGGCGGAAACAAAGAGAGAGATCTTGTGGAACATTCATAAACAGAATGTTGATTAGCAAGCTCCTGAGCAGCACGGATCACACGCAAGACGGTGACCAAGCATCTTAACTCATACAAATTCCTGGTGTGAGAGGAAGTAAGCTAAATATCTTTGGGATTTCTATGGTCTAGTTGGCTAAGGGATTGAGAGGATATCCTCGTGAAGGGATTATCATAAGAAGATAATATAACTAATCTCTACGGTAAAGAAGCGATACAAAACAAAATAAATCGTCGAATTACTAAATGATCACTCTGTGAAAAATGAATCGTGCAAGAAGGGGAAAGGCAGTCACTAAACGAACAGTTGGGCATTAACCTAACCAATATGGAAACAGATGAACTGGAGGTATTTAGATATTAAAACGACTTGAGATGATTGGATATTAGGAAAGGTTTTTAGGAATTTAGATATTAAGAAAGTTTAGTACATGCTTAGATATCAATAAATCTCAATGCGAATAAACCCATGGGATGAAATCGGATCTCATATTGACCCTTGACTTACGAGAAAGTTCACGTTTCCCACAAAAAACCATCACAGTGCAACAAAATTTAAAGCATAAGAAAGTTGATTGTAAGATACTCAAAAGTATTTCAAACCCACTTCACCAGTATTCGTAATGGCGTAGTTTATCGTTTACATCATAATTTACATAATCGAATTTTTAATCTAGATATAATGCAAGTATAATGTAATCGTATAATATAAGGTTATCTTCTTATTCGATTCAATAAGGAGATATTAGATGGATATAAAAGGAATGAACAGGCTTTAGAAAGTTCAATTCAAATAGTGATTAAGTATTTTAGTTGAGAGTATTTGTGTTCAGGAATTCAACTGGAAAAGCAACAAATTACAGCTGAGCAGATCAGAAGATTAATTGAGAGAGGCTTCCATTCTAGGCTAAGAAGAAATAATGAGAAGTTTACAAATATTAGATAAGTTCTTAATGGATTATAGCGAAGAAGAAGTAGTCACTTGATGAATTTATCTAACAGAAGCCTGAGATGAGATTTAATTGAACTAATTAAATTGAGTTAGCGGATGGTATAGAAGTGATAAGACAGCAAAGATTAATACATTTAGCTGATCCAGGCTCTAATGGAAGGCTTAACAAAACTATTTTGTTTGAAAAAAAAGAGTATTACAGAAATAATAGGAAGTTAATTTTTAACTGGTATGGGAGAAAATATGTCTAATGACTTTCATCAACGGGTTGTAGAAAGTTTAATTTATATAATTTTAAGGAAGAATTTGATAGGACTTATATCTGGATGATAAGTTAATTACATTTTATGTATAAATTTTGGTTTAAGTTATTATCTAATGAGGTGCTATGTTGAATATGTTGGTGTTATTATGTATCCATGTACAAATAAGTATGGAAAAATTTATAAAAATAAAAATTAATACAAATAAGCTAAAGAAATAAGGGTGTGCGATGAATGTATATAAATGAATTGTCAACGAGGGTGGTGAATTTCGTGGTACTCATCGGTTTGGGTTTACGTGATTAATACGTATACAGTTCATCTGCCGTCAATATGCCGTCACAATGCTGGTGGAAGACCAAAACATAAATCAATAAATAAAAAAAGTTTTGTACCATATTCATGTGAATATTCTAGTTTATTTGTGAGTTATAGAATGGCACTTAATAGTAAATAAAAAACGATAATTTTACAGAACGAAAATGCGTTTAACAAGGAACGTCAGTGAGAATAATTTCGGAACCCTTAGAACGCATATGCGGCTAACATAATTTACTTGAAGAATTTTTGTAAGAAGGGCAAAAGGAGTTGCAAAATTGATAATCGCGAAAGCCCAATTATTAAGAGTGGAGTTTAGTGCAGTCAGTGTCAGGATCCTGGTTGTTTAATATATTTAGTCATGATTTAAATTTAATTATTACGATTCAAACTGCTTTTGATGATATAAAGTTCGGCCTAATCAGTTTTTGAATAGCCATCTTCTTTATATTACTATCTTAAAATATTAGAAGAGAAGAAGAGGAATTGGAAGGTTAAAATTTAATATGAACAAAGCAGTGTTATATTTGTTTTCAATGTTATAAAATATTTAATATTTTAAATATTTTAATGATGTTTAATACATATCGCAGTGGTGGTACCCTTACGTAATGAAGAAAACATAATTCTGTTTCTGTTTTTAGCTTATCGTAAAGCAACAAACATTACTGCCGTCAACTATGCTTAGATTGCATTCAGAGGATGCAATATTTGAGCCACGTGCGAGCATAGGGGGTTTCGATTTTCCAGCTACCGTTTCTAAATCTGGTAACAAAAGTAATTTCCCTTATCGATCAGAATTAGAGCGTAAAGCTGGAAGGTCGAAACACGTATGTTGTCACGTGATCATTTGCTGTTTACCATTCTAAATCTTGGCGCGGTTACTTCGAAAAGAGGTTCAAGGTTATTGAATTTGAGGGCTTTCACAATATTTAAATACTTCAGGTTATTAATGAGACTTATTTTATTGGTTGAAACCTTTAGGAGAATACTTTCTCATTCTAGTTGTAAAGCCCATTGTGAATAAGTGGAAATAATGTCCTTTCCTATTAAGATTACATTAATAACATTATAGTAATAGTTACAGTAATAACATTATCAAAAGTGATCAAAGCCTACCATGTGATTAACCAAGATCGCAACACCTAGAATGTTAGCGATCATACACCACACGATACCAAGCAATACTTGCCTTGCCAGGTGGGATCGATTTAATTAATTTTTGAAAAGGGAGTTATCTGTACAGGTCTCAAACATTCCTCAGGACATTGAGTACTGATTTATTATTTGGGATGATGTCTCAATGGGCTTCCAAAAATATCCGACTGAGTATAGAGAAGTATAGTTAGGGTGTTTAATAACTTATCTATCAATAATTCACTCCGTTCTCTTTGACAAACACGTATACTTTCTGCTGCTTATATTTTTGCGAACATCGCGTGGTGAGTGTTCATCAGAATTATCATCAATGGTTTGCCTCTTTCTTCTAATTCTTTTAAATATTGCCCAGAGCTATTCCGCAAGTCACCTCCTAATTCAAATAACATTTTTTTTAATCATCTTCATTCAACTGTTGGCTTCTACTGATGTCTTTTAGAACAATATCTCCATTTGGGTATTTTCTAATGAGTCTTAATTTTCAATTGTTTGCCTATCCGCTGAACTGATATACTATACGTTTATTATTTGCGTTAATTTAAAAAATATGATACTATTATTGCTCTGTTCTGCTCTTTACACTCATATAGTAATACAATACTTCTGAAATATAATATTCCATTAGAAAAATTAAACCGACACTAGAAAGACAAAAAATGATACTCTGCTTAAAATGAAGAAAATCAAAATCAAACTCCTTTTCCTTTGTTGGTACTTTGAACTGCGAAATAAATTACATTACTGTTATTCATGATCAATGTTATTTTCGACCACTAAATATTTAATTAAGATAAATTGGGATTTTTTTTATTGATCGGAATTTGATACAACTAGAAACCGACTAGTTTCGGCACGTTAACTGATGGCTTCTTGGTTAGATGAACATATATATAAAACAAACGATCTTAGATTACGAATCAATACATAACTGAAAAATTAAAAATGCCGAATTCATAGGAACATGGATGATAGTACTTGGTCAATCATTGTTAATTAGGTGCGTCTTATAATTAGCTGTGAAATTAAACTCTGATGTGTGGAGAGATTTTATGAGTGATTTCCGGATATCACCAAGAATCATGCGCTCACAAGGCATTCAGGATGCCTTGTGAGCGGATTAATACTGCGGCTTCTTTTATGTTGTAGTCATCTTCTATATATGGCATAGTACTTTTATCCCATTCAATGTTGTGAGAAGTGTTTGAAAAATGGAATGCTAAACCAGAACTGTCTTCTCTGTGGTTATTGACGTCTTCAATGTGCGCTTTTTGCCTTATTTCTAGGCTAGTTGAAGTTTGTCCGATGTAATTCAGGCCACAAGGAATATTGTGAACGCCAGGGTGTTTATTGAAAGCATTCTGGTCTTTAGATGAGCGTAAGATATTCTGTACAGTCGGTTTGAATGCTACCCGAATCGTGAGACTTTAGGAGGTTGGCAGTTTTTTTTGAACGTATGCCAACAAAAGGAATGGAAATTGGAGTCCTATAATGAGTCTCCTGGATTTGCTGTGGAGAGGGGTTGGAGAATGATATTCTCCAACCCTTTTATCCTAAAAAAATGTTATGTTTTTAGGATATCATTGCTGATTAATATTTGGAGAATAAAATCTAATTCTTAAGGCATATTCCGGTAATTGGATCACCTTTTTTATTAAGCTAAAAGCACAATAAAGAAATAAAATCCGACAAGTTTCGTAAGTCGTTTGACGTACATCTTCAGGGGTAAAAGGTAACTGAAAGTTAAAACAAAAACAAAGAGAAATTAATAGTTCATACTATACAGTTGTAATCGCCTGACTGTTTATAAAATTAAAAATCTAATTCTTCTGTGAATATTCTTTGATCTCTTATAATAGAGATCGCCCGTTCTTCAGTATATGTATAATGATTAATTTCTGTGAAATATGGTGTAATGCAGGTAACGTGTGGGTCGGCTTGCGATACACATTAAGACCAATGCTTTTGTCCGTTTGTTTGTAAAAAGTATATCCAGAAAAGGAAATTTCCCTTCATTTTCAACTTCTAAGGTGAACTTGATTTTATGGTGAAAGAGTTTATTGATGTTAGAAAATCATTTAGCTCTACGACACTATGTTTCCATATTATAAATATGTTCTTCGACATATCTCCACCACGCTGACGGTTTAGGATCCGTACGTAATAAGATATATTTTTCGAACTTTTCCATGAATAATTACGCACATGGAGGAAATAGAGGACTTCCCATCGCAAGGCCTGAAAGTTATCTGGAGATTTATTCATTCCACCTGAAGAAATTTGAATTGAGACAATGATTATAAAGTTGAGAAATATCTTGAGGAAAGAGATTTTCTATGAGAGGCATAACTTCATTCACCGAGACATTTGTAAATAAAGACACGACATATAAACTTACTAGAATATCTGTTCATGATATGGAGATTTTTTCTTAGCTTTTCAACAAAATGGTGTGTATTTTTGATATATGCGTCTGTATCTCTAATGTATGCTTTTAGATGTGCGAGATGTTTGGATAGTACTAAGATCGTTTGTTTTAAGCCGATATATGTATATATTCATCTAACCCAAAAGAAGCCACCAGTTAACGTTGTGAAACTAGTCGGTTTACAGCTGTATCAAATTCCAACTAATAAAAAAAACCAATTTCAGTTATCTTAATTACTGTAATTCATTAAAATAAATACTGTATTTCCTATTGTTGGACATAATAATATAACAAGTCACCCTAAAACGATTGTTAGACATTGCCAGTAACCAAGATTGGCATTTGGATTAGATACGATATTGGTCAGAAATTACTGCTTCCTAGCGGCAGTGTTTTATGTCTCTAGATATGTGAGGTCCTGGGCCGGTTTGCCAGTTTTGTGGGATGAAAAATCCACAAGAAAAAGAAAGGAAAAAAAACTCCGCAACAGCATGATACTTGCAAATTCACCTTTAGTGAAAAAAATGTGAAAACATTTCTCCGATCATAGAGCGGAATCGAACCCTGGTCTTCCAAAACATTGAAGCCGAGTTTTTACTTACTTTAGCTACAGAGAATAAAACTGACAAATCAGGACCGCTGCAATTGCAATATAGCAAGAAAAAACAATACACATTTCTAAACCTCTGATGTATGGGTCCAACATAAAAAAAAAAGAAATGAATATTTTAAAATTCTTTGGTAATTTTAATTTGTACTCAGTACGACTAATTTTACTCTGTACGACGCTATTAACTTTCATATTACTCATGAGGATTTTATTCAAATTGTAATGACAGTTGCACTTTATTGACATTTTGCCATTCTTTGATTGCTGAAAATTTTTTCAGCAATAATTCCGCTGTGAGATTTTTTAATTTTTAAATTTGAATATCTGTTATGAGGACTAGGCTCAGCAAGGTTCAATGAGTTACGTTTCAACAAAATGCCTTAAGTTATTGTCTTAATGATCCAAGAGAGTTCGCTTTATTCCGAGAGTCTTTAGAAGTTTTTAAGATAACAATGTACTTTATATTGAATAATAAATATTTTCTGAATCAGGTACCATCAAGAGTTGACCCTAGTGAGTGCTGTTGTTTACAGTGCATCAGTTTTTATGAGAATAGGATTACTAATTTTATGTGTGAGTGGAGAACAGGGAGATGATAATCACTTTTCTATAATCAACAATTTAAATGGAATCTTTCACATCTTCATGGAGCTATTGATGGACTGGGGATGAGAAATACATAGCACCTCTCGGTCAAGTCGACCTAAACTTTAACCTTGTACGACCTGTTTTCATAAGGAACTCTGTCAAGGAAATTATTGCCTTCTTTTATCTTCTCTTGTTGGAGAAAATGCCAAATAAATTCGGTGAAATATCACCTCACTGCTTACTCGAACCAAGAAATGATATTTCCATATTTAGCTTCAAGATTAAGGTGTCGAA
>NW_028328090.1:0-25001 GCF_054136105.1 Typopeltis vanoorti
GTAAAAAAAAAATAAAATAAAAAGTAAAGCTTATTATTAAATAATTTATTTAAATTATTTTATCGTTTTAAACATTATGAACATTAAAAACAGTTCTACAAGTTTAAGATAAGATTCCTGTTTTCATGAAGGCCTAATACAGTTCTATAAGTTTAAAAATCATTTTTTTTTTTCCATAGAGTTTTCGTCTTTCTCTCTCTCTCTCATAATATATTCTGTCCAAAGAAATACGAGATCGCTTCCTGCCATAAAACAGTCAATCAGCTGGCAATCACACACACTACCCAAACATCCTCATTACGAAAGCTTTGCTGATGATCAGTTACATTTTAGGAATAAACCTACGATATGTAAATAAAAGGAACGATATTGTATAAAAAAAAAAAACATACACATACAAATACACCGAATAACTGCAGGGTTCAGTAATCAGCGAATTAGGGGAGCAGGCAAGAACTTGACATACGTGTTACCAGTTACGCAATCAGTTTACAGCCTGTTGCTTCAAGATTAAACAAGTATAATAAGTATGCACTCTAGAATTCAGTGGTAGGTTAATTGTGTGTTTATATATATATATATATAAATCGTATACAAATTTTTTTAAAATTTTTCTCTGGGGTTCAGTGCACCACTTCTAATCATGCAATGCGCCACTTTTGGTGCATGCGCCATAGGTTGGCCACCACTGCATTAAGGGAAGGGTCACTACCCAGACTAGTTTTGACCTTTATTGAGGTCTCTTCAGTGGGAGCCAGGCCCAGAGTTGGAGATACCAGGCAGAAGCAGTAGCAAGGTCATCTTTACCTATAGGAGTTGCCAAAAGGTTTTTCACCTTTTTTTATTAAATTACTCTGGATTTAGAGAAATATGTTGAAAGTTTATTTTTCACTAGGTTAGACTATAATAAATTTAGTTTAATCCTTTATCCCAGTGAGAGCAAAAAAAGTTTGCGCCTGAAAATATCTTAAGGACTGAATATAGTGTTGTACTATCTTACCTGGGTAAGTAGTACAACACCAGGCAACTCGTAGCAAAGGTGGAGCAAGCTACCAACACTCCTATCCCAGTATCTCCCATAATGCAAAACACATCTCCTTGTGGATATGTATACTGTTATGCATTAAGGGATTGGCCACTACCCAGACTAGTTTCGACTTTTATTGAGGTCTCTTCAGTGGGAGCCAGGCCCAGAGTTGGAGATACCAGGCAGAAGCAATAGCAAGGTCATCTTTTAAACTTTCAAGATCTTTCTCTAAATCCAGAGTAATTTAATAAAAAAAGGTGGCAAACCTTTTGGCAACTCCTATAGGTAAAGATGACCTTGCTACTGCTTCTGCCTGGTATCTCCAACTCTGGGCCTGGCTCCCACTGAAGAGACCTCAATAAAGGTCAAAACTAGTCTGGATAGTGGCCAATCCCTTAATGCATAACAGTATACATATCCACAAGGAGATGTGTTTTGCATTATGGGAGATACTGGGATAGGAGTGTTGGTAGCTTGCTTTGCTACAAGTTGCCTGGTGTTGTGCTACTTTTTTTGTAAGATAGTAATTTAATAAAAAAAGGTGGCAAACCTTTTGGCAACTCCTATAGGTAAAGATGACCTTGCTACTGCTTCTGCCTGGTATCTCCAACTCTGGGCCTGGCTCCCACTGAAGAGACCTCAATAAAGGTCAAAACTAGTCTGGGTAGTGGCCAATCCCTTAATGCATAACAGTATACATATCCACAAGGAGATGTGTTTTTCATTATGGGAGATACTGGGATAGGAGTGTTGGTAGCTTGCTTTGCTACAAGTTGCCTGGTGTTGTGCTACTTTTTTTGTAAGATAGTACAACACTATATTCAATCCTGAAGATATTTTCAGGTGCAAACTTTGTTTGCTCTCACTGGGATAAAGGATTAAACTAAATTTATTATAGTCAAACCTAGCGAAAAATAAACTTTCAACAATAGATTACTGTTTACAAGCTCCAAGAACACTGCTGGGCAGCACTGCAGTTGCTAGTAGTTAAATATTGAATGTTAAGATCTTCCTCCAACTTGAAATAAGGTTTGCATTATGATAAACTTTTAGCTTAAAATCACTCAACAGCAGAAGTTTGATAGATTCCTCCTGGGTCCTTGATGATGTGATATTGCTAGTTTTCTGCATTTTGGAGGGTGAATAGAATAATCCTGATTAAATAGGTGCATTAATAATAGTTTGAGCTACCTACATTGCCTCCTTTCAGCTAAGATAAGCATACATTAGTTGCTTTTTTTTTTTTTTTTTGAGTTTATTCTGTGATCATGACCAGTCTTTATATTCACTTTTTTTTAATATATATATATATATATATATACACACACACAGTATGCCTGAAATGTAACATTTGCAACATAGTACAAGGATAAAGTAGATGAATTATTCTTTAAATTGCATTTGTTGAGTGTTGTCCTATGTTTTTTTTTAAGGTATTTTATATGTGTGTGTGTGTGTGTGTGTGTGTGTATATGTAACATAGTACAGGGAAAAAGTAGATGAATCATTCTTTAAATTGCATTTGTTGAGTGTTGTCCTATGTTTTTTTTAAGGTATTTTATGTGCGTGTGTATGTACAGGACCACTGTCTTAAGAATAGTTCTTTTTAGTATTTTATTGTTTCATTTTTGCTACACACACACACACACACACACACACACGCACAAAAATTACATAAACATCTGAGTGTTTCAAAACTCCTTTTTCAAACTTTGGTACTCATGGCTCAGCGACTGCAGTTATACTGTTAAATATTGATAAAATAACACAGATATTTTTGGTTTGATAATCCACCAAAATGGAAGTTGGTTTTGTAGTAAAGTTGGATGTGCTGTTTTTGTAATGTTTGTTACTTAAAGTATAGAATTTACAGGCAACATACATCTATCTACTGTGGAATGCAAAATATAGTTTATATGCTTTTGCATATGTTTATATGCAAAATTGATTATTGTATGAAATTGATTTTAATGATGTTGGTTTGAAAAAAAAAATAGTGAAAAAAATATTTCTGCATTGTAACTCGGTAGGGAAAGCAGCAGAAGGATGTCAACTTGTCAGTGAAATGCTTACCGTATTTACTCGAATATAACTTGCCCTCACGCATAACTCGCACTCCTGATTTTACTTTACGAAAAAAGACATTAAAAAGTTTTGCATATACCTCGTTACACGAAAAATGTTTAAACATGCTCACGTCGAGACGATAGTGACTTGCTCCCCATGGTTAACACCCTCCCCAACAGTCAATACTGCAGATGCAAGAAAAACAAGTAGTTTTAATATATCCCTGAAAAGGTACAGAGCCTTTTGCAGTCTGTGTAATATATTTCTCAACAAATAGTGCAATTACAGACAGTCATAATAAAAACAGCGGTAACTAATGAATCACGTCCCCTCTCACAGAAACTATGCTGTATAGACTCAAGCAAAACCATATGTTGCACCGAAAACACAATATCTAACTAAAAACTACTGTCCAATTTTTCAGTTATATGAAAGCGTGGTTAGCCTAGTGGCTATTGCGCTTCGCAACCATATGCCTGGGGAAGGAGTGTCCTAGGTTCGATTCCCGTCGGTGACGTGAGGAGCTGAAGGATCTTCCTCAGCCATAGCCAAGTTAGCCAGTCTTGGGCGTGGACAGCAGGGTTTTTTCCCCAGTTTATTCTGGGGTTTTTCATCGCGCAAAGCAGGCAAACTGGCCTCCAGAACTCAACACTACAGGCCATAGGATACACCGGGGCATAAAGGCTGACCACCTTATTCTGTAAACGGAGTGAGGTCCGATGATCAATGGACCCTCGACACCGCAAAGTAAAAGAGGGTATAAGGAAGATGAGATGAGATGAAATAAGTGTTTGTTTTATTGCATTTGAAATTCTCGATGTCGTTATGACAGATCACAAAGGCTAACCTAAAATAAAATTCTACCAAGAATTGAAACATGCCATATAATGAGTGTGTGAGTTTGCCTGCCACCTCAAATGCAAACAAGCAGCCATACAATTCAACCAAGGGTTGAAACTTTGTGTGAGTTGAGCTTGCCAGTAATGAGAAGTTCCATCCGAACGATAAGTGACACCCTGTCATGAATGTGCTAAAACTAAGAAATATATAGTGAATGTTGTTGTGACAGTTTTTCAGATGTTATGGAATTTGGTTGAAGAGAATTAGCATTTCAACTCAACAATTGTCAGTTGTTGCTTTTGTCTTTGGGTCATGCAATCTTTTGTTAATATTGCACCAATCTTATGCATGTCTTCATAGCTGCTCTCTCATGTAAAATAAAATTTAACTTGTACGTATTGTAACAATTAAAAAAAAGGGGTTGAATAATTTATAAGTGTATAAAAGGATATCACCTGAAAATCGTTGACGTGCCAGAGGTTCACCATCTAGGATATAGACCATGCTGATTTTAAAAAAAATTGTTCAGGATCAGGTGGCAACTGATTTCAAAATATAATCTCTTGGCCTCAAATCTGCATTAAGCTTAACTTGAAGGCACAGGGCATGGTTCCTTTTGTTTTTCTAATCTGGTCAGGAGAAGAATTATTTTAAAACTAAGAGAATGAAATAAAGATTCCAAGAAATTATATTCTTGGTTTAATCCTTTATCCAAGTGCAAGCAAACAAAGTTTGCACCCGAAGTATTTTCAGGACTGGGCAACTTGTATATAGAAGCTAATGACTTCACACTACTTGCCTTAGTATCCCATAATGCAAAGCACATATCCTTAGACATGTATAATGCTATGAATTATGGGAAAGGTAACTACCCAGACCAGTTTCGCCCTTTATTGAGGTGACCTTAGCATTATACATGCCTGTAAGGATATGTGTTTTGCATTATGGGATACTAAGGCAAGTGATGTGAAGTCATTAGCTTCTATATATGAGTTGCCCAGTCCTGAAAATACTTCAGGTGAAAACTTTGTTTGCTTACACTTAGATAAAGGATTAAACCAAATATAATTTCTCATCATCATCATCAAATTCCTGTCATGTACCCTCAAGGGATGTGCAGGATATGATAGTACTACATGAAAAAAATTACATCATTACTAACTTCCTATCTACAATTTTCCTCCAAATATAATTTCTTGGCATCTCTTTAATTTATAGTCTAACCAAGTGGTAAGACTTCCAATAAGAGAATGAAATAGCTTTGCTGCAATTTTGTATTTCAGAAAAGTTGTGTCTTTGTTATCTCAAAAATATGCAAACATAGAGTAGCATTTAATTTATCTTGTTTGAGTCAGCCTTCCAAGTTTTCTAATTTCTTCCTTCACATGAGTCAACTCATTTATCATACCTTATATTTCTTCTCTTTTAATAATAGTTTTTCATAAGGATTAGTTTGACATGCAAACTGCTTTAAAACTAGTTGCGTCAATCTTTGAACCAATCTCATGTGATTCTGTCATTCCACTGAAAAGGTCACCTACATGCAATAACAAATTTCATTTTTTTGCCTCAAAATACAAAAATAAGTATTAAAAAACATCATTTCTGGAGCACATTCACTGTTGAACAAGAGATCCAAGCACTTCACATTATTTAGATAAATTTGAATATGTAACAAAATAATTCCCTCTGCTCAATCAAATGATGTTTGTTGATACTTTATAAATGACCATGATTTCCTATTCACATTTGAAGCAGAAGAGTCATCTTCCATCAATACTGCAATAATCTCATGTGGAGCAAAGAGTAGATGCTGGAAGATCTATAAAATGAATCAGATTAATTTTACAAGACATGCAGAAATAAAAAAGGAGAGACTAACTTTTCATCTTGGCCCAAACACAAATGATACACTGTTTATTAACACTTATAAATGCACCATCACACACACCATGAAAGCAGTCTGCACTTAACTGTAAAATGTGACATAATATATTAAAGACACAAGAAATTCAAAGACATCTTTTTACAAGTGACTGTGAGTTGTCATTTGCACTCAGATATCTTTGAGACTAACAGAATGAAAATGTGATAGACCATGCCTGCATTCATTTTCACACAACTCAAAGGGAAATAGTAGCAATGTTTTGCAGTGTGGTGTGAGGTAGAGGTTGACAGGAAGAGATATTTAGTTAGATGTTGCTAGGGGATGTGGAGGGAGGTGATGATGAAATGTATAAGTAACTTGGGTTTAGTGATCAAGAGAAGGGCAATTATTATGGGTGATTTTAATGATGCCAATATAGATTGGAATGAAGAGATAGCCTTTGGAAATAAGGAAATTAATTTCTTCAGTTCTTGAGACCACTAACATAGGCAGTATGTAAAGGAGGGCACACCAGGATCAAGAGTTTTAGATCTGATCAATTCATCACAGGATGTAATTGTGAGTTGTTGGGTTGTGAGAGCGATCATGAAGAGGTCACCTAAGTTATGGCTAGCCATATGAAGACTTCTGTTAGGAAAGTATATATCTGGAATTACAAGGCTGGTGATTATGACAAGCTTAGGAGACAGTTTGGAGCTACAGCGTGGAATGAGGAGTTGTGCAAAAAAAGAAATAAATGCTGCTGAGGAGATTAAGCATGAAATCTAGAAGATGGCAGCACAAGATGAATAATGGTAATAATCAGCTGCACGAAGAGTATATAGAGCAGGCTACATAAGTGACTCAGTTGGTAAGGAAATTAGCAAATCAGGCCAAGAAAGAACTTGTAGGCCTTGGCCTACGAGTCCAATCTGTATATCTGGAGGTGTAGTTAAGGTATTGGAGAGGTTAGTGAGAGATAGGATAAAAAAATGTGTTTATAATAGTGGTATAATAGTGGTATTCTTTCTGCTTGTCACAGCATGGCTTTGTTAAAGAGAGATCATGTTTTACCAATTTGCTAATGTACTATAACAAGATGATGAATGTATTGGACAAGGGCGATGCATACACAATGGCATGCTTATATTTTGCAAAGGCTTTTGATAGATTGCCACACAAGTTGGTAACTAAACTGAAGTAGATAGTATTGGATGACAGATTAGTGAGCTGGTTAAGCAACTGGTTCTCAGATAGGTATCAGCAAGCTGTGTATAAGGGTGCAGCATCCCAGAACAGGAAAGCACTAGTGGTGTGCTGCTGCTGGGATCTGTTTTGGTACCATTGTTATTTAATTTGTATATTAATAATATTGGGATGGGTTTAACTGGTGATATACAACTGTTTGCAGATGATGCAAAACTTACAGGAGGACTCGAATAGATTGTATGCATGGGCAACATCATGGAACTGTCAGTTCAATGTTCTTCTTCTTCTTTGAGTGCCATCTCCTATCAGAGGTCGGCGACCACCTTGGCAAATTTTGAGTGATTCGCAGCTACTCTGAGCAGTCTCTCAGAGTTCATGCCAGTGCACTGTCTGATGTCTGCCAGCCAAGATTTTCTTCGTCTTCCTTGTCCTCTTCTTCCATTTATCTTCCCTTTTATAATCAATTGAAGTATCTTATATTTTTCATTATGAAGTAGGTGACCAAGATATGCAAAAGTTTTCCTTCTTTTTACGGTATCTAAAAGTTCACGTGATTTCCCCATTCGTTCCAGTACTTCCTGATTGGACGTTTTTGCTGTCCGTGGGATTTTTAACATTCATCTGTATACCCACATCTCGAAGGCTTAAAGTCTTTTTATTGATGTTGTCATTAAGGTCCAGATTCCTGCACCGTATACAGCAATACAGACCATACATAGCATTTAACCATGCGTACTCTAAGCTCTAAATTTAAACTGCGGTTACACAGTGTTGATTTCATCAAGAGAAAAATTTTTCTTGCCATTTAAATTCTAACTTTTATTTCCATTTCTGGATTGCAATCTTCATTTAACATTTAAACTTTGCCACTCTTTCTATTTGTTTTCCATTTAAAGAAAGTGCTGAATTAAGAATTGGTTTCTTACTATGACCATGAATTTAGTTTTGGTGATATTTATTTTTAATCCCATTTTTTCACTCTCTTCATTTATTAGTTCCAGAAGATTTTGAAGATCCTGAATAGTGTCAGCCAGGAGAGCTGCGTCATCAGCATATCGGATGTTACTGATGATTTTACCATTTACACTAATCCCTTCCTTTCTTCCTTCCAAGACTTTTTGAAATATGGCTTCTGAGTATATGTTAAAAAGAAGAGGTGACAGCACACATATCCTTGCCTTACTCCTCATTTGATGTTAATGGAGTCTGTAATAATTTCATCAACTTGAACAGATGCCTTTTGGTTCCAATATAAGTTTTCAATGATCCTGATGTCTTTACCATCTAATCCAATTCTTTTTAATAGTGCAATCATTTTAGTATGTTGGACTTTGTCAAATGCTTTCTCGAAGTTGATGAATCAAATGAATATTTCCTTGTTTTGATCAATACATTTTTGGAATAAGATCTGAGAACAGAAAAGAGCCTCTCTTGTTCCCAAACCGCTTCTAAAGCCAAATTGGGTATCGCTGATGGCGTCTTCACATTTTCTGTATATTCTCTTTTGAATTATTGTCAGAAACATTTTGAGAACATGGCTCATTAGGCTGATCATTCTATAGTCACTACAAGTTTTCGCATTTGCTTTTTTATGTAGCATGATGAAGGTCGACTGTAATCAGTCTTGAGGAATTATGCCTGTATCGTAAATCTTATTAAATAGCTTTACTAATATATTAATGTTGTCACCTTCTAATAACTTGACTATTTCTGCTGATATTCTATCCAGGCCAAGGGCTTTACCATTTTTAGCTGAGTTTAGTGCACATTCTACCTCTGATCTTAGAATGCATGGACCTTCCATATATTCATAAGTATTTTCTGGGTTCTGTCTGTTATCAGTAAAGAGTTCTTCTGTACATTTCACCCATTCTTGTATTTTGTCATCCTTTTTGAATATAATTTCTCTCTTTTCGTTTCGAAGGATACAGAATTGTTTTTTCTTAAATATACCTGAGGTTCAGCTTTTTGTGTAGATTAAAATTGTCATGCTTTTCCTGTAGAATTTCTATTTCTTTACATTTTTCATTCATCCAGATTTCTTTTGCTTCTTTGATCTTGTGTTTAATTATTTTCTGAACCTCTTTATATTTTGTTGGATTATGATTTTTGTATGATCTGCGTTGATCCATGAGAGAAAGAATTTCATCAGTCATCCAATCTTTCTTTTTTACTGCTCTATTAGGACATAAGGTATTGGTACATTTCTCTATGGAGACAGATTTTAATTTGTCCCAAGATTCATCAACCCTCATGATGTCATCATTCTTCATAAGTGTTAGCTCTTGATTCAGATCTTGACTCAATTGTTTCTTATCTCTGTGTTTTTTAATTTTCCCACAAACCTTTTTTGTTGATGTTTCTTAAGTATAGCTTTCAGTCTCAGTTGTAACTCTGCCACCAGTAGGCTATGATCAGAAGCAATATCTGCACTAGGATAGGTTTTTTTGTACTCTTTATAGAACTTCAAAATCGTTGATTAATTAACAAGTAATCAATTTGGTTTCTGACTATATTCCCATTATTATCCTGTGGTGATCGCCAAGTATACAACCTTCGGGATGGTAGCTTAAACCATGTGTTTGTGATTATTAGCTCCTCTTCCTTGCAGAATTGAATAAGACAGTCACCTCTCTCATTTCTTGTTCCCAGTCCATGTTTGCCAACTACATCTCCACTTCTACCTTTCCCAACTTTAGCATTGAAATCACCCATGACGATGTTAATATCAGGCTTTTTTGTGTTTTTTGTTAGTTCTTTTAATTGATCATAAAAGTCTTCGATCTCGGTATCACTCTTGTCAGCAGTAGGGGCATAGACCTGTATAAGATTAACATCTAGTGGTTGTAATTTCAGTTTTAATAACATCATCCTATCTGAGCAGGGGATGAAGCTCAACAGTGATTTATTGACATCAATAGCATGGAGCTGTCAGTTCAATGTTGCAAAGTGTAAAGTCCTGAAATTTGGTAAGCAATGATGGAACACAAAGCATACAGTTCGTGGGGAAATAAATTTTGGAGGAAGTTGAAGAGACAAGACACCTTGGACTGGTAGTGGACAGGGATCTTAAGTTCAGAGGTCACACTGCACAAGTTATGAAGTCATCACATCATACAAAAAACATTAATGAGCAGAAATAGGGAGATTCTGGTTCTATTGTATAAGGCCTTGATCAGACCTCGTATGGATTATTTTGCACAGACTTGGTTCCCTGGTTTTCATGATAATGAGGGTATACTGGAAATTATCTACAGAGAAGACTGACTAATGGTAACTGGTCTTTGGGATGTAGGATATCAAGGCAGACTTAGAGAATGAAGTTTGCAGAGCTTTGTGAATAGGAGGAAGAGAGAGGATATGATTGGGACATTAAGTTGGTAAAGGGTTATCATATCATATTAATGCGGAAGAAATTTTTCTAGAATGGGGAAGGGAGTAAAACAAGGGGATATCCTTGGAATCTGTATAAGCTGTGAATGCAGATACATTGAGGTTTAAAGCATATTTTGATGGGCTTTTGTGTGTCACAGTGTGTACTTCCTGCGATGAGTCTTTGACTACACTGAGGTCTGGTATTAATAACAGTAATAATTACCTGACTCAAGTATCACAACAGGTACAAAAAGATAATAAAGTGACAATAGTTTAAAATTATGATGAACAATTTTTGAATATGTGGATGTATAGGATAAGTTTTAAAGTAAAAGAGAGCTGTTTCCTAGGGATGACTGGCATTTCAGTGAGAATGGAGGTGTGAAGCTGAGTAGACTGCTGTTAAAAGAACAGCATGTGTTCAGGCAGGGAAATGACAATTAGGAAATGGTAACTTTGCCTTTTAAGAAAATTACAACAGATATTGAATATTAATTATAATAATTTTAATTAATACTTCCAATATATTTTAGCAAACTCAAATTGTCATCATCAGGGAACACAATACAATATGATATGTGAGTGCAGGAACTAACACTGGGTAAATGAAGCTGAAGCATGATAACAAAAGTTGAGCCTGAAGTTCTAAACAGTGCTTCTAGCAGGCTTAAAGGATTGTCTTGGCTGTTGGGCTGAAGTTCTGAGAATGAGTGATTCCCAAATTTGGGGAAGTCGTGCAATCAAATTTGTTGAGGTTTAGAAAGTTTAAGGCTGAGGTAAGTTCTGGCCTCTTATATTCATATTTGCTGTTGTGGAGTAGAGTGGCTTTCTTACAGCTTTTGTTTTTATGTTGCTCCATCTGCAAAAGGTTATTTGAAAACCTATAGTACATTTTGTATTGTGAGTGGGCTAAAGATTCTTTTTCTATTTTTTATATATTTTCATTTATTTTTTTTAGATAACAGGGAAATCCTGCTCTAGACCAAAGATGGGGCTTTTTCAAGTCACTTCATGCTCCCAATAAGCAGGGCAGTGGCCTCATTCAGTCTCTCTCATTTAGAGAAACCCTACACACACACACACACACACACACACTGGTAGATACATTCACCAATTCACCATTAGCTGTTTGTAGCAGCTAATTAAGTAATTAATAGGTAAATAATAAAAGAAAATTAAACTGAAATTAATTTTTTAATATAAAGTAAAAGTTACTGTAAAATACATAAGTCCCTCAAACGTTACCCACTTGTTGCACTTGATGCCCCAGAAATTTCTATTGCTTGAAATTTCATAGTAACTGACAGCTGGCATCATCTTGTCTTTGTCAATAAACATTTTGATCAAGGCACTTCTTTCAATTCTGTGACTTGTGTGGGAAAAGAGTTTACGTTGCTGCATAAGAAATACATTAACAGCAATAGGGACTTTTCGACAGAATTTGTTAATACAGTTGAACATTTATCAATGAAAGAAAAATGATTTTTAAGTCTTTTAAAAGAGTATTACTCTTCCAAAGCAGGCAATAAAGTCAACTAATGTGTTTTGCTTTGTCCTGTTACTATACTTTTATATTCTTCAATGAAGTCATAAAATGATTTCAGTTGTTCAACCCTTACAGCATAAATAAAAATGTTGATAAATTTTCACACGAATACTCTGAAAGTCAATTGGCAAACAATGTAGCATTGCAGCATTGTGTGTGATGTGAGTTACATCCTGCTCCAGTGACATTTCTCTTTGTAGATTCCCACATTTTTACATAAATGTTCTTCTTTTGCATACTGAACAACCAAAGTTAGTATTGGTGTCATCTGCTGAGAAGCCAATAATTTTTTTCTGATAGCCTGAATTTATCCAAAAAATTTAAACTCAGAATTTTTCCAGGTAAATAGTAATAAATTAAAATTGGTACTAATTTTATGTGAATATAGTTTACACTACTGACTATTGTGATAATTGTGATCATGCACTCATCAATCAAAGCTATAATTATGTTTTACTATATGAAAAGGAAATGTATTTTCGGTTCCCACATACTGTTGTCTGGAATAATTAGTTTTCTTCCTTAAACTTTTGCTTGTTGTTGCATTTGTTTTGATATGCTGCAAAACACTGGAACATCTTCCATGCCTGATTAAAAAAAACTGTGCATCACATGTAATGTTTGTGATTCTTTTTCAAAAAAAAAAAGAAAAAAAAAAAAAGATTCTTTTTGGTACAGTTATTGGTTTCAATAGTCCATTTAAATCTTGTTATAATTGTAACTACAGACAGTAACTCAAACATACATAAATGTATAACATATTACTCTGTAACAAAGATTAGTAACACTGTTAGTAATATGTTTAATTACCTACTTGTCAATAGCATTAGTGAAAGCACAAACTGGATTCAACTTAAATACAGTTCATACTTCAGTTAGAGCTGACACCAATACTTACTACAATACTAGATGTGACAAGGACTGGTGTGGAAAGAGGGGTAAATAAAGTACAGTTGTGAAGAGTATTACAGGTAAACCCGCCAAATAACATGCAAATGAAATACATATGCTACAGCAGTTTTTTTTTTTTTTTTCAGGCATAATACCAGTATCACTATTAGCTTTTGATTGATTGGCTCTTACACTTAAATACAAAAAAAAATATAATAATATTGATAATAGAAATAAATCCATGTTACTATTATTGCATGATACCTCCAAGAACTCATCACTGGAGGGCACTCCATTCTACTCTGCTACACACATCTCTCTATTTCTCCTATTACTTAATTCTCCACCTACACACAATGACATTAACTACCATCAATGCAAAGAATGTGTAGGTGGTATGCAGATAATTATTATGGGGACACAGACTGGGTGGAGGAAAGGTCACATGAGCAGAAAGAAAGAATTTATGCAGCTACTAAGGAAATGTAATCACCTAAGGCAACATGAAATGGAAGATACTGGGAGAATGAGAGTGCTTGATCTTATGATGCATCAGAGGATTTGCCTATAACTAAGATGGCTATGCTGGTGAAAGCAGTCATACATTCTGACCTGAAAGGTGACTAAGTATGTGGAATTTTCAGTAAAGAAGAATTAAATGCAGAATTACACAGCTGGTTATTATGACAAACTCAAGGGACTGCTTGGAGCAGTGCCAAAGGAGGACAAACTGCAGAGAAAAAATGTTAGTAGTGCATGTGAGGTGGTCAAGAGATGTTTGAAGAGCAGAAGCCTGCATATGTAGAGTCAGGAGGATAAATAAAACCGGGATTAAATGGATAAGTAGAATCATTAAACCAGGATTGCCAAAAAAAAGCTTATGGAAGGAATTTTAAGAGAAAGATCATCAGAAAACTCAGTAGAACCACACCATATTATGACCAGTATGGTACAGAGGCATAAAATCAGAGTGCAACAGGAAATTAGCTGAATAAGCAAAGAATAATCTGAATGAGTTGAGTTCTTTCAATATGTGTTAAATATTAAAAAAAAAATGTTAAATGCATGGAAATATTACTATAAACGAATAATTCTGATGAATGTGGATGGTAGGAAGATGCCAAAACAATTGAATTACTGAGTAATCACTTTGCAAATGTGCATTGTTTAGGTGGATATACTACAATAATAGATGTGACAAGAACTGATGTGGAAAGAGGGTAAATAAAGTACAGTTGTGAAGGGTATTACAGGCAAACTAACATGCAAATGAAATACGTATATGCAACAGAAAAATATTTAAAACTAAATTAAATCTATCCCCAATATCTTGACACACACAGAGACAAGCTCATAAAACTGACAGTCTAAGGAATGAGAATTTTTTTATTAATAATTCCACCCATTAAAGTTTGTTAGTCTAAAATATATTAATATGAATACTATGAGTTGACTAAAGGTTAGATAATCCAGTAACTCTGATCTAGACACCAAAAACAAAGTTTTTCAAGCCACTTCAAGTCCCCCCAAGCAGAGTGATGATCTTATACTTGACAATGAAATTCACAAAACATCTGTGCTCAGCATGAGATTCAAATCCATAGCTTACTGATTAGAGAGCTGGAATGGAACGGCATAAATGTGCCAGTCTGCTAAGCCCAGTTGTACATGAAGTGTACACAAACATAGCTTCACAACACTCTTAAACTATACAAGAAATTACCAATCTTATCAGTTTTCCTTAAGACAAACTCCATCCTTCGGTACGTCCAGAATTATACCCTTGCAAGTTGGGTTTACTCCAGACAGGAAGAACTATTAATGTGTCTTGAACATAAGAAAACCAAAGCTGATAACTAAAATAAAGAGTCTAAAATGCTTCATTCAGGCAAATGTAAATTATTTGCATAAAGGATATGACATTCATTTAAATTTCTCAGTTGATTAAAGTTATCCTGAGAGTTTGAGAATATAACCTCAGCATAGGAGTTGCCTTGGTTTGCTTACTTAAAAGACATGAACTCAACCCATAAGTCTATATTCAACTTTTATTAGTGTGTTTAGGTTTTATTGGCCTAACACCGTTTCAAACTGTTTTTTCATTCTCATCAGAGACGAGGCAGAAACTTAAGAGGGCAAAAACCTTCAGTCTAACTGTAGCAATCGTCTCATGTCAGAAGATTATATTTTTCTATTTTACATAAGTGAACTTTAAATAGGGTGATTATAAATTACTAAAATAAAGAATCTAAAAGGCTTCATTCTGGTAAGTATAAATTTTCCTAAGACTAGTAGTGCACTTAGGATTTAATCTTTGGTGGGGGGGGGGGCAGGCTAAACTGAGTAGACGATTTGAGAATACACATTGCACATGACCTATGACTGAGCATCTGCAATGATCGCTAATTCATAAGTAGTATAGAAATAGAAGACACGACACAACATAAATACAAAAAATGAATTTTATTAATTAGGAAAAGATTTTTGGAAAATTTTCTAGTGTTTTTTCCTTTTTCTTTGGGGGAGGGACCAAGGCCCCTTGCCCACCCCTCTGGGTATGCCACTGACTTATGGCAAATATATGGGCTCATGGGCCGAGTTCTTGTGCAAGAAGATGCACCCATGACAAAAGTAATGTTCTCATAAGCACTCACAAAAACTTTAATCTGGCTGAGAAATTTAAATGGATGTAATATCCTTTATGTGAACCAAAGCTGATGCTCCTGGTTGACTGGTGTTTTTAAATTTCTCCCATCATAGATCAAACTCTAAATATTGTAAGGCAGTGTATGCAGACAGTTAATGGTGAACACCTGTCATAAAAAAGTCTCATAATTACTACCGAAAAGTTATATATCACACGATTTCTTCTTTTTTCCCCAGATCAAGTATGTTTCTAAAGCAAGTTCCCTTTTTCATAAGTAAGTTTTACAATTGAAAACTATATCAGATTGGAAGATGTACTACTATAACTGCATGAAAGAACATAAGAAATACATCTGAAAGAAAGTTCATGACTATGGTCAATCAGGTCTAACAAACCATGCTTTGAATACTCTAGTATCCAAAGAATGAAATGGGGAAAAACCACCAGCTCCACAGCAGCATGTTTAAAATTGAAATATTTTTTTACAATCTGCAGCTATCCTTAAAAGCCAATCCAATCTAAAAAATGTGAGTGTATTAAACTTTCCAAAATATGGGAAACATTAATCTTAGAGATTCTATGTTAAAATTGCTTCCAACTGGCAATCATACAAGGCAACCTACATAGTGAGGAATTTAGACATGTATCTAATGAGTTTCACTTAGTTTTGCCTTTGTGTGTGACAATTTATATTGTACTCCCTGAAGATCTCTGTGATTGAAATGAAATATTGGAAATATTAACATTTCTCAGTGTTATTTTTATTCCATGTAGCCTCTAGCAAGAATTCTACTAACAGATCCATAGAAATTGTGCATGTAGGTCCAACTTAAATGATTATACAACACTACAATCTTGCATGATGAATTCACTCATGAAAATTACGAATGAAAACTTATACTTAACAAAATTTCATACAACATTAATTATTTATTATCCTTTCATCATGGACTCACCATCAAGTACACATTTAAAAACAGGAATAATTGCTAATGCCTTCTTTTTAAAACATCCTATACATTTTTGCTCCACACTCTACATACACACACAACACTAACTCATGCAGTAGCAGGTTGTCATTTATCTTTTGTGGAAGACATGAAAAAAAATTTTCTTTTATTGGGGACGATGATATCCAAAATTAGTTTACTTTGATTTACTCCTAGAGTAGAGTTAATAGCATTTTCTAATCACAGAGCAAACTTCAGAATGGTAGGTTCATATACATAAGAATGCTAAAGGGGGGGGGGGTCAAAAATATGTTATCACACAATACTTTTTTGAAAGTCTCCTTTATTTTATTTTTTGCACCTTTAGTACCTTTGTGTTAAGTATATGTATAAAAAGACTAAAGTTATAATAATTATTTTATTTTAATAATTATATTTTATAATTATTTTATTATTATTTTATTTAGCGACAACAAATGCCCTAATTTGGCAGATGCTACTTGCAGCCTTGACATAGCCCTACAGTCATTCCCACAAAGTTCCGACGATAGTCAGATGATGGCCGAAATGGTCCACACCCTGTAAACCTTTGTCCCAGTTTTCCACATAAGGATACCCTTCCCCTTCGTTCCCTCCCCCCCACAACAAAATAATATATATATATATATATATATATATATATATATATTTATATATATATTATTAATAGTAACCCGGGTTGTCAAACTTATTTCCCACGTCCCAAGCACACCCCCATGTTCTTTCCCTCTTTCCTCCCCCCTCCCTCCTGTTTATAAACAACCTTCAGCAAGAGCTTGGATTCAGAAGGCATCTTTAAACCAACAACAAGATATGTACAAAAATTTTTTCGACATTTTTATTCTGTCATAATTGCCTTCTATACTCGCCCATAATGCCCTAAAATATATACCCTTTTTTTTGAGTTATGTTAGCCAATGCATTTAAATAAGGGACACTCCTAAACAAAAAAAAACAGGCTACAATAGCCGTTAATTATATCAATATTTTATTTCCATTTATTATGATCTTTTGACGTTTAATAACACATATTGTTGAATATCTAAACATTGAATATATTATCTTTGTTGAAGATCTAAACAGCAAAGTGGGAAAGGAAGATCAGGAATATAGAAATGTTTTGGGGAAAATTTGCAGTAAAGAGCAAATTTCTGTTCAGGACATGGACTCACCATTAATAATAGCAAGATTCAACATAAAAATATGCTCAAATTCACAAGATAAGCTATAAGAAATTAGAAGTTTTACAATGTTTTTAGCAGTGATATCTACTAACAACATAGTTAATCCTTTCATCAATAAGCAGCTCCACTATGTCATGTAGCCAGTAGGAGAAGAAATGACTGTGAACAAATGACCTGTTAGATGGAAAAAGGAGGTTGAGCAACTTATGCAAATGACAATGGAAATGTTTAATGACCACTTTACTGGATATTTCATCTTGGAAAGCAGGTTTTATTCCAGAAGGGATAGTTTGGAGGGTTGAAGATTTAGAAATACAAGAGGAGAAAGTGTTTCAAATATGAGGTACTCTGGAATAAATAAAGCAGTGAGATCAAATGGGATTTCACTATGTTTTAAGAGAATGAACTGACAGCTGTTCACTCACTTAACTATTCAATGAAAGTCTAGCTACTGCAAAAGTGTCCACTGAGTGAAAAGAAGGTAAAATAGTGCCATTACAGGATGATGATGGTATAATTCAGGAATCAAACTATAGACAATTTGTATTTCTTTGCAGGTGATCATACACAAAAATTGGACAGATGAGGGTAATATCTGTGAATGTCAGGCATAGATCTGTTAAAGGGCACTCTTGTGTCAGTAATTTGCTGGCTTTTTATAATAAAATAACAAAAGCATTTGATGATGGAAAGGCATATATTGCCATTTTTTTGGATTTTGCAAGGGCATCTGATAGGATGCCACATGATAAGTTGATATTTAAGTTTCAACACATGGGGTTAGATATCGGGTTAGCAAATTGTAAATTCACTGTCAAGCAGATATCAATTTCAAAGTTGATACTGCTCCCTGATATCAGGGAGCAGTATCAAGTCAATGGTCACAAATGGAATTTCACACGGGATCAGTATTGCGATCTTTGCTCTTTAAATTTTATATCAGTGACACTGCCACTGGGTTGCACATAACATTCAGTTATTTGCAGATGAAGCTTGGAAGGGTTATTAGTAATACTGCAATAATAATAATAATAATTAAATAAGGTCAGCAAATGACTGGGGATGCCAGTGTTTAATTCAAACATATGTAAAGTCTTGAAATCTTGAAGTCAATCCTACCAACAGTAGGATTGACTCTACTGGTGGCTCTACGAGGGGGGGGGGCTGAAAAGTTCTTATAAACACGTAGAACAAAAATGATATTAAAGCAACTGATATAATCACCAGAAAGAACATAAGTTACTCTCATAATTATACAACTAGTATGTTCTTTCTTGTGGTTACATCAATTGCTTTAATATCATTTTTGTTCTAGGTGTTTATCAGAACTTTTTAGCCCTACCCCTCGAAGAAGTGGAGGAGGCAAGAGATCTTGGGGGTGACAGTGAATAAATGTTTGAATTTTAGGGAAAATATTGAAAAGGTGGTGAAGGTAATTCAGAGGGCTCCTGCAACAATACTAAGAAGGCTTCTCTGACCAGTAGAGAGAAAAGAGTGGCAATTTCATTGTATAGAGGCCTGATGAGGGCATTTTTTTTTTAAATGTTGAGCCCATACATGAGAGGTTAGTTAATCAACCTAAATAATGCATTAGTACTGTACATGGGAGTTGGGAGGAAAAGAAACTTGTTCTGTCAGTTTCAAGGTGTACTGTAAAGGGATGTTGGGCAGCAGCAGCTCCATATGTTCCAACAGGCATAGTACTAAGTGAGGTAATTAATGATGCTATTTCAGATGAACATTTACCATGGAAATATTTTATACATTTTGCAATTATTTCATAAATATTGCAGAAACCAAACATCTGTGCAAAAGTGGGAGGAGTCAGATGGTAAGAGATGGGCCATTAATCAATCTAATTGCTTGCTCTCTGTATTGAATCAAGCATTTTGAGGGAGCTCTTAGGGATCCCATGCCAAATGGATAATTATGGACATGAACATCATCAATTTCCTGATATGTACCCCTAAGGTGTGTTCAGGTTATTATGACAGCACTACATGACTGAGTTTACATTATGATTAATCTCCTCGCACAATTTTCCTCAAAATTAGTCCATTACTTGTAAGCACTCCAATATTGGCATATCTAACATTTCGTTCTTCTAAGGCAGTTCTGACTGAATCAATCCACATAGACCTTGGTCTTCAACTGGGTCTCTTTCCTGAAATCTCGGCATCAAACACCTGTTAACTTTCCTCACCCATTCAAGAACCCTAGAAATAAGGCAGAAAACAAAAGTCACTGATGTCATAAGAACAGTAAAATCCCTAAAATGGAAATGGACATGACACTTGATGAGAAAACTAGATGATAAATGGGATAAACTCACCACTTACTGGATACCTAGAGAGGGAAAGAGAAGTAGGGGTAGAAGTCAAACTTGCTATTAATGCAGGTTTGTCACTCCATCTGGTCTTTTATTACTATTATTAATATTAATAATAATAATAAAAGACCAGATGGAGTGACAAACTTGCTTTAATAGCAAGTTTGAACTTGCTCTAAAGGAAATGGGCATGACACTTGATGAGAAAACAAAATGATACATGAGATACTCTCACCACTTACTGGATATCTAGAAGGGAAAGAGAAGTAGAAAGAAGACCAAATGGAGACTAACAACTGGTCCAATCTGGTCAAGAACAGCTCAAAATAGAGCTGAATGGAATAACATGGGGAAAGCCTTTGCCCAGAAGTGTGATTCTACAGGCTGACAACAACAACCACCACCTTAGATTAGCTCTGTTTACACATTCTTGAATGCTAATGGTGCAGTTCCTTTCTAATATCTTCATTTTTACTATAATTCTGCCATTGGTTCACTCCAATTTTTCTCAGAACCCTCATATCTGTGGTCAATCTAATCTTTGATCAAGTGCTTTATTTCTAACGTGATTTTCAGATCCATAACTTGAAACTGGTTTGAACACCATCTTGCATACTGCTAGTTTAGTGTTTTAGCTAATTTCTCTCATACCACATATAAATTTATTCAGCTAAGG
This sequence comes from Typopeltis vanoorti, assembly GCF_054136105.1. Lineage (NCBI taxonomy): Eukaryota > Metazoa > Arthropoda > Arachnida > Uropygi > Thelyphonidae > Typopeltis > Typopeltis vanoorti. Next base: position 20,648 of record NW_028328090.1, read on the forward strand.
AAAAAAAGAAACTTGTCCTGTCAGTTTCAAAGTGTACTGTAAAGGGATGTTGGGCAGCAGTTGCATAAGTTCAAATGGGCTTAGTACTAAGTGGGGTAATTCTTGATGCTATTTCAGATGAAAATTTGCCATGGAAATATTTATAGAATACACAAATTGCAGAAACCAAACATCTGTGCAAAAGTGGAAGGAGTCAGATGGTAAGAGATGGATCAATAATCAATCTAATTGCTCTCTATATTGAGTCAAGCATTTCGAAGAAGCTCTTTGGGGACCCACTCCAAATGGATAATTATTGATATTATCATGATCCTCATCAATTTCCTGATATGCACCTCCAAGGGCTGATACCCACCATACCAGCTATGCTTATTCTGTTGCCTATTTCCAGATTTAACCCACATCTTCACTAAAAACTGTGCCTAAATAGGAAATATTTTACTTGTTCTATAGACTCTGCGTTCAGATTGCAGTTGAAGTTTTCTGACTTCCTGCCTATTTTCATAATTCTGGTTTTTTATTGCTGATTTTCATGCCAAATTTGTTACAGCTGTTATTCAATTTAGTTACAGAATCATGGAGACTTGCAGTAGATGTGTTTAGGAGTACATCATCTGCATAAAGCAAACAGCTAAGTTTGACATCTCCAATTCTAATATCAGGACTAATGCCACTCAGTTTCATAATGTGATCCATATAGATGATGAATAAGAGTGGAGATAATGCATGTATTGTCTTACCCCTGATTTTATATCAAACCATGTTCCAGTATTTTCTTCAATTATAACTGCTGACTGACAATTTAAATATAGACTATGAAAGAAAAATGTAAGAGCTGAGCTGTGTTTAAAAGTAGCTAAACAAAAGTCATATAAAAAAATAAATAAAAACTCAGCTAATGTCTTTTATTCCTCTATAAGAAGTAGACAAGGCTGTTTTATCTCTATCTAACTTTTTGGAGACTGGGGGGGGGGGTCAACACTGGCAGCCAACGGAGAAAGATGGGCCCAATACTATCACTAATTATATATGGCACTAATGAAGAGATGAGGCTGACAAGTGTTGCCATCTTGTGGTCCCTAATCCTAACATTATGCTTTACTGTCTGAAAACAGTATGGGTTCTATGGTCAATTTCCTTGAGTTTCTGGGACAAAAAACCTGAGTTTCTGGCATAAAAAAAACAGCTTGCTCAATGCCAGAGATGGACTAATTCAGTAACCAGTCAAAAAAAGGCTCAGTAAAAGTTTCTCTGGTCGACAACTAAAAAAGAATTTGCGATGCTCTTCCTTAGGGCAGTCTAGAGCCATGGAAGGTACACGCAATTTCCACTGAGATACACATCAGGAAGGTGGCAAAATGTTCTGAAGGATATTGAAAAAGCTTAGAAATGGAGGAAAGAGTACTGTAAAGGTAATCAAAGATGATAAAGGTAACAAGAAAACTGAAAACAAGGTTATCCTAGTCTGTACAATTATTTTCAAAGATTGTTAAATGAAACAAACGGTGACAGAATCATACGAGAAAATTTTCAATGCAAATTTTGCAAAAACAAATACAGAAAGGAGTATATATCGATTTTGACGTAGAAAAAGCCAATGTGGAAAGGTAGCTGGAGTATTCAACCAGAGTTACTTAAGTATGGTGTATAAACGTTTTGCATAATTCAGAGGGCTTGGTCAGAAAGTCGAATTACAGATGATCGGAATAGAGCTCTCATAGTTCCCATCTATAAAAAAAAAAAAAGAAATAAAGCTGAATGTTAGAATTACAGAAGAATTTTTCTACTAAATGTTCCAGGTAAGATTTATGTGAGCATACTTGAAAGGAGGTTGAAAAAAGTTGTGGAAAAGAAACTTGGAGAAGAACAAGCTGGGTTCAGGCCAAATAAAGGTTGTCAAGATTAGATTTTCACTTTAAGACAGACAGTTGTGAAATCATGGGAATATAATAAGGATCTGTACTGAAGTTTTGTAGATATGGAAAAGACAGGCAACAAGGTGCCGAAAGAAAAGCTTTTCAACCCACTACCATTATATGGGCTGAATGGAATATTATAAAGAGCAATCCATAATTTATATTTAAGATGTTAATTAGCAGTGAGAATTGAAAGAAAAACAGGAAGATGATCTGATGTAAAATCAGGGGTAAGAAAAGGATGCACATTATCTCCACTCTTATTCATCATTTATATGGATCACATTATGTAAGAAAGTGGCATTAGGCCTGGTATTAGAGCTGGAAATGTCAAACTTAGCTCTTTGCTTTATGCAGATGATGTTTTACTCCTAAACACATTTCGTGCAAGTCTCCAGGATTTGCTAACCAAATTGAGTAACAGCTGTAAAATTTATGGTATGAAAATAGGCAGAAAATTAAAAACTTCAGCTGCATTCTGAATGGAGAGCCTATAAAACAAGTGAAATATTTTTACTTTACAGCTTTTGGTGAAAATGACAATTTAAATCTGCAAACAGATAACAGAATAAGCAAAGCTGGTATGGTGGGCAGCCAGCTGAACAGATTTATATGGAATAAGAGAGAAATTAGTCAATACACCAACTAGAAGAATACAAGGTTCAAACCATTTTAAGTTATGGGTCTCATAGTTGGGTTATAAATAAAGCACTAGAGACCACAGATTATGACAGTTCTGAGAAAAATTAGGTGAGTCAACTAATGGCATCAGTAGCAGAATCATTAAAAATGAATATATTAGAAAGGAACTTGACATTGTTAGCATTCAAGAATGTGTAAACAGAACTAATCTGAGGTGGTATAGCAACTTAGGGTGAAGAAAGATCGGCAAAACAGAGGTTTGATGCCAAGATGACAGGAAAGAGACCCAGAGGAAGACCAAGGTCAGTCTTCAGTCAGATGTACTATAGAAGTACAAAATGTTGGATATGACAATATTGGATTGCCCACAAGTAAGACTAATATGTAGGAAAGTTATTGACAGTTTAATGTAAACTTAAGCAAAAAAAAACCTAGAGTTTTTAACTTTGCAAAATTCAAAGTTCATTCAATCCTGTTAATAACAGGATTAAAGAAAAAAGGTGGATGGCTTCCTTTTACCCAACGTTCTCGAGCGCAGATCGTGACCTGGATCAACCACATTAAGCTGGACTTTTGCACTTGCGAATCACAAAAATAAAGGCTGGATGCGGTTAACGTAGCAAGAAAATCAATCCTTAATAATAAGCAACTAATTTGGAATATCACATGAAAGTCTCACTATGGTGAGAAAAGAAATTTCACAAGCTAATTTTTCTCTCTTCATTCAAGATTTTGATATTTTTTTTTTATTTATTTAATTTTTATTACGCAGTCTTTCAAACTACACCCTTAACTTTACACACCGCACTTACTTTCTTCTTTGAAAACCAAAAGAAAAAAATCACAGTATGAATAAATTAACTGAAAACAAAAATATACAAATTCGAAATATAGGATACAAACAGCTATAGTTCGCCCATCGATTAGAGATCCCTCGACACTTCTACGCATGTCATAAGGAGAATCCGTTTCGATAACAGGGTAATCAATCTGTCTTCTGGGATGAGTTTGTTTATTATTACAGGTCGCAAAATTCAGCTTTTCCTTTACGAACATTGTAGTTTTTAAAGTGTAGCAATTTTGCTTGTATAACAGTTAGAAAAATGTACGTAGAGTATTAACAAAATTAAAAACGATATAGCATAAAACAAAAATTTAATTAAGTTTATTTTTAAGAAAGTTTTCTAAAATAAAAATAATTATACAGAAAAACAGAATTTTTTTCAAATGAACTTAGATATTCTAAACTTACAGTTGAGAGAACTGAGACACTTTAATGTCCTAAACTGATTAATTACATTGGCCAACAAAAAAAAAAAAAAAAAAAAAAAAAAATTCTGCTGATTATGATCTGACACTTGTTTTTTACTAATTTGGGTGCGCTAATTTCAAATATCAAACCCATTTTTCTCTGTGTCACGTCAGGTTTTTCCTCTGTGGCATTTTCTTTTTGCTAATTTGTAAGTTTTAGATAGTTTTAAGGAGGCAGTACTATTTAGAGGATCAAAAAAATCGATTTTTTAATATTATTTTCTAAAAGTATGTACTTTTAAAAATCTGTTCCTAACTTTTTATCAAGACATTCAAAAAATTCCCGAAGATATAGCCTATTATTCAAAGCGGTGCGCAGATCAGAATCGGAGCGCCACTCATTTGGATGATATTGTACAACACTCATTTCAGTTAGTAAACCTGACACATTGTTACAGTAAACAAACCCACACTCGTGTTTAAAATATTGTACAAGATTACTTTCCCTGCTACGATAAAAAGTTATCTTCGTATCTTGCTCCAGT